>NC_084733.1:93277780-93315280 GCF_033978785.1 Entelurus aequoreus
AAAAAAATAAATAAATAAAAAGTACCAATGTTTGGGTTTTTTTACTGTAAATTTTTTAATTTTTTATTACAAGAATTAAAAAAAAAAAAATCCACTGTTGATGATTTTATGGTATCACATTTTGTTATGGTAACAAAAACTGGCAGCTGAGTTGCCAAAATAAAAACTAAACAGCCGTACAGTATTTATATTTACAGTAACAATAATAAAATAACACCACATATTTGACAGTACAAGTCTGGTGACTAAGCTGCCAGTTTTTTTCTGTAAAAAAAAAAAAAACAGTGGTCAAATCCACGGATTTATTTTACTCTTGCTTGAGCAAATTGTTGAAGAACAACATTTCTCAACAAGGAATTGAGGGATTCCACCATCTACGCTCCGTAATATCATCAAAAAGGTTCAGACAATCTGTAGAAATCACTGCACGTAAGCCATGATATTACGCACCTTGAACGTAATATCCAAAAGCCACATCGGTGTGTAAAGGATATCACCACATGGGCTCAGGAACACTTCGGAAAAACCACTGTCAGTAACTACAGTTGGTCGCTACGTCTGCAAGTGCAAGTTAAAACTCTACTATGCAAAGCCACAGCTATTGATCAACAACACCCGGAAGCGCCGCCGGCTTCGCTGGGCCCGAGCTCATCCAAGATGGACTGATGCAAAGTGGAAAAGCGTTCCGTGGTCTGACGAGTACCTTCTGAGACACTGAAGTCTGGCACAGTCCGTGGACCAGCTGGTCTGGGTGGCTCACAGCTGATTGGACATGAGTGCAGATGGTCCATATGGACATGTTCCAGTGGTGTATCAACACTATGAGGTGGTGTGTGGCCCAACTACACCATCCTCCACATGTTGCCAGAGCCCAAAGCAAACACCTTGGAGTTAAAGCAGTGTGTGTGTGTTGACTGCTTTCTTCTTCTTCTTCTCTTCATTCAACACATTTCCTCAGCGCGTCTCCGACACACACCCACGTGCTGCGCTGCTATTTATAGCTACGTCTATTATTTACGCCTCATGTCTTTTTAATCCGAGGGTAGCACCCCGATGCATGTGGCTCCATCTTTCCACTGTCAGCCATTCATTAATGCACACACACACACACACACACACACACACACACACACACACACACACACACACACACACACACACACACACACACACACACACACACACTAACACACACGCACGCACACACACACACACACACACACACACACACACACACACACACACACACACACATGTGAATAATTCTGTATAATAGACTGTATTTATATTATTCACACGTGAATAATGCTGTATAATAGACTGTATTTATGTTATTCACATGTGAATAATGCTGTATTATAGACTGTATTTATATTATTCACATGTGAATAATGCTGTATAAAAGACTGTATTTATATTATTCACATGTGAATAATGCTGTATAATAGACTGTATTTATATTATTCACTTGTGAATAATGCTGTATAGTAGACTGTATTTATATTATTCACATGTGAATAATGCTGTATAATAGACTGTATTTATATTATTTACATGTGAATAATGCTGTATAATAGACTGTATTTATATTATTCACATGTGAATAATGTTGTATAATAGACTGTATTTATATTATTCACATGTGAATAATGCTGTATAATAGACTGTATTTATATTATTCACATGTGAATAATGTTGTATAATAGACTGTATTTATGTTATTCACATGTGAATAATGCTGTATAATAGACTGTATTTATGTTATTCACATGTGAATAATGCTGTATAATAGACTGTATTTATATTATTCACATGTGAATAATGCTGTATAATAGACTGTATTTATATTATTCACATGTGAATAATGCTGTATAATAGACTGTATTTATATTATTCACATGTGAATAATGCTGTATAATAGACTGTATTTATATTATTCACATGTGAATAATGCTGTATAATAAACTGCATTTATATTATTCACATGTGAATAATGCTGTATAATAGACTGTATTTATGTTATTCACATGTGAATAATGCTGTATAATAGACTGTATTTATATTATTCACATGTGAATAATGCTGTATAATAGACTGTATTTATGTCATTCACATGTGAATAATGCTGTATTATAGACTGTATTTATATTATTCACATGTGAATAATGCTGTATAAAAGACTGTATTTATATTATTCACATGTGAATAATGCTGTATAATTGACTGTATTTATATTATTTACATGTGAATAATGCTGTATAATAGACTGTATTTATATTATTCACATGTGAATAATGCTGTATAATAGACTGTATTTATATTATTCACATGTAAAAAAATACCTAAGTGTTTATTGTCTATTGTGAGTGAACTGTGGTGCTGAATTTCCCCCAGGGATCAATAAAGTACTTTCTATTCTAAATAAAAATAAAAAATAAAAATAAATAATGAACTAAAAGCAGTCTTTTTTTCCAAAATGTGTCGATTTTTTTCTTATAAAATTGGGAACAATTTGTCATATTTTTTGTGTTTCTGTAATATTGCAATAATTTCTCGTAAAATTATTACTTTTTCATGTAAAATTATTACTTTTTAATGCAAAACGGTGACATTTGTCGTATAAAATTCTGACTTTTATCACAATATTGCCATTTTTTTTTGTTGTTCTTGTAAAATTGTGAAATTTTTTGAGTAAAATTGTGAAAATTTTTGAGTAAAAATTATGACTTTTGTCATCATTTTGCCAAGTAAAATTCAGATTGTTATTATAATATTGCCAACATTTTAAAGTTTTCGGAAAAAATTGTGACTTTTGTCGAGTAAAACGACGACTCTTTTCATAAAAATTGCCAAAATATTAAGCTTTTTCTTGTGAAATTGCGACTGTCATTTAATAAAATTCCAACTTTTATCACAATATTGCGCAAATGTTCAGTTTTTCTCGTAACATTTCGACTTGCGCTGAGCAAAATGACGACTTTTATTACAACACTGCCAAAATTATAAGTTTTTCTTGTGAAATTGTGACCTTTTTCTTGTGAAATTCCAACTCATTTTTCACAACAAGCTTTTTTTATATGTGCATAGTATGTATATATTATTAATGTTGTAAATACACTTCTTTATATATCTAGAAAGGCTGGTCCTGAAGAGGGAGGCATTTTTCAGAGGTCTCAAGAAGGTAAGAAATAAAAAAAATGTGTGTGTACTTGTTAAGAAACAGAAAGAAAAAGGACACAATGAGCACATTGAGAGCAACATACTTTCTACTTCCTGGCCGAACATCTCGCAAAAACGAGTCAAAGTGTTGACTCAAGCCTGAAGAATGCATGACTAGTGAGACACGTCATAGTCTTGCAGTCATTTAGGTATGCACACATCTCATACCACATCAAGCCTCGGTCATCACGACGATGAGATAAGTACACTACTAATGAACCCAGGTTCAATATGTGTTGATGATCATGTGGTGTGGTTGACCACTGGATGACATCATCCACTTGAAGGACTATTTGACACACCTGACATGCATTTCTGACAATGTGGGGACTCGTCTTGTCACCATACCAATATGGTGGTACCGCTACCAAAATGTATTTCCATACTTTTCTAAATAAAAGGGCCCAGAAAAAATGTCATTATTGTCTTCATTAGTATCGCGGTACTATACTAGTAGCGGTATACCATACAACCCTAGTGGGGGCTATGCAACATCCCCAAAAAAGGTAATCATGAACTTCCTGTCTTCTTGGTGGAAATGACAAACATTCGGGTTAGGGAAGGAAAAGGAAAGAATGTCGACGGTTACCTTTTTTGAACGTCCATTTCCTCGGCCGTGGGACCATTCTGAACATGGGGGGCCTGCCTCGGCAATGTAGGACCTGTTGGTGGAAACACACCGACAGGACACTTTATTTACATTCTGCCCATGGTTTGTTTCGCTGCACGAAAGCGGCAAGGCCGAAAACCAACATTGAACGCCCGTGACATTTGGATCCCTCAGGCGGTACTGCATCAAAAAGCCACATCGGTGTGTAAAGGATATCACCACGTGGGCTCAGGAACTCTTCAGAACACCACTGTCAGTAACTACAGTTAGTCGCTACATCTGTAAGTGCAAGTTAAAACTCTACTATGCAAAGCCAAAGCTATTTATCAACAACACCCAGAAACGCTTCGCCGGGCCCGAGCTCATCCAAGATGGACTGATGCAAAGTGGAAAAGTGTTCTGTGGTCTGACGAGTCCACATTTCAAATTTTTTTGGGAAACTGTGGATGTGGTGTTTTCCGGACCAAAGAGGAAAAGAACCATCCGGACTATTCTAGGGTGAAAGTGTAAAAGGCAGCATGTGTGATGGTATGGGGGTGTATTAGTGGTCAAGACATGGGTAACTTACACATCTGTGAAGGCACCATTAATGCTGAAAAGTACATACAGCTTTTGGAGCAACATATGTTGTCATCATGGACGCCCCTGCTTATTTCAGCAAGACGATGGCAAGCCACATTCTGCCCGTGTTAGAACAGGCCATGTAACACAGTGGTAACAACATTAAAACATGCTCACAATGACTTCCTGTTTAGTGCAAAGTTAGCTTCAAAATAAAAGCATGGCAGTATAAACCTGAATTCTACCACAACAACAAACAAAATGCATCCTTTTATCCTAAGGTTGTATCCTAAGGTTGTAGCCTAAAGTTTTATCCTAAGGTTTTATCCTAAGGTTTTATCCTAAGGTTGTAGCCTAAGGTTTTATCCTAAGGTTGTATCCTAAGGTTTTATCCTAAGGTTGTAGCCTAAAGTTTTATCCTAAGGTTTTATCCTAAGGTTGTATCCTAAGGTTTTATCCTAAGATACCATCCTACCATGTACCATCCTACCATGTACCATCCTACCATGTACCATCTTACCATGTACCATGTACCATCCTACCATGTACCATGTACCATCCTACCATGTACCATATACTATCCTGCCATGTACCATGTACCATCCTACCATGTACCATATACTATCCTGCCATGTACCATGTACCATCCTACCATGTACCATGTTTCATCCTTCCATGTACCATGTACCATCCTACCATGTACCATGTACCATCCTACCATGTACCATATACCATCCTACCATGTACCATCCTACCATGTACCATACACCATCCTACCATGTACCATCCTACCATGTACCATCCTACCATGTACCATATACCATCCTACCATGTACCATCCTACCGTGTACCATATACTATCCTACCATGTACCATATACCATCCTACCATGTACCATGTACCATCCTACCATGTACCATCCTACCATGTACCATATACCATCCTACCATGTACCATCCTACCATGTACCATATACTATCCTACCATGTACCATGTACCATCCTACCATGTACCATATACCATCCTACCATGTACCATCCTACCATGTACCATGTACCATCCTACCATGTACCATATACCATCCTACCATGTACCATCCTACCATGTACCATCCTACCATGTACCATCCTACCATGTACCAGTTAGTATTCAACCCTGTGTGTATAACACTAGAGTTTGTTAGTATTCAACCCTGGATGGAACCTGGTCTGGTGGTAACTGAGCCTGGTGAACACAGAACATGAGTCCACTTCCAAGGTAACTGAGCCTGGTGAACACAGAACATGAGTCCACTTCCAAGGTAACTGAGCCTGGTGAACACAGAACATGAGTCCACTTCCAAGGTAAGTGATCCTGGTGAACACAGAACATGAGTCCACTTCCAAGGTAAGTGAGCCTGGTGAACACAGAACATGAGTCCACTTCCAAGGTAAGTGATCCTGGTGAACACAGAACATGAGTCCACTTCCAAGGTAACTGAGCCTGGTGAACACAGAACATGAGTCCACTTCCAAGGTAAGTGAGCCTGGTGAACACAGAACATGAGTCCACTTCCAAGGTAACTGAGCCTGGTGAACACAGAACATGAGTCCACTTCCAAGGTAAGTGATCCTGGTGAACACAGAACATGAGTCCACTTCCAAGGTAAGTGAGCCTGGTGAACACAGAACATGAGTCCACTTCCAAGGTTACTGAGCCTGGTGAACACAGAACATGAGTCCACTTCCAAGGTAAGTGATCCTGGTGAACACAGAACATGAGTCCACTTCCAAGGTAAGTGATCCTGGTGAACACAGAACATGAGTCCACTTCCAAGGTAAGTGATCCTGGTGAACACAGAACATGAGTCCACTTCCAAGGTAAGTGATCCTGGTGAACACAGAACATGAGTCCACTTCCAAGGTAACTGAGCCTGGTGAACACAGAACATGAGTCCACTTCCAAGGAGACGTGTAGAACACACAGAAGTAAATTCCACACGTCCTCACCATGTCAAAGTTAACCGAGTTTCTCCCACGGAGGTTTATTTACACTGGGACAGCTGGACCACGGACTTATGTTACCTGTAACATAACTGTCAAACTATCATTTTTACAACTTGAAAAAAAATTCCAGGAATTCCCAGAATTGCCGTTTTTTTCAAACCCCTTTTTCACCCTTTTTCTGTCGACTACTTTTCCCACATTTTCAACCCAACAAAGTTGTTTTTTGAACTGGAAAAATTCCCGTTTTTCACGAAATCCCAGGAGATCCGTAATACCATTTTAGCTCATTCATATTTTTTTGTTCATTTTCAGAAAAAATATTCCCTCTTTTCCCGGAATTCCTAAATTTCAATGAAATTCCCATTGAAATGAATGGGAAATTTTTCCAAGTTGTACAATTCCCACATTTTTCAACCTATTCAAAGCATTCCACCTCCAAAACATTCCACTCCTGCACATTCAAAGTATCATTTTTCCAAGTCGAAAAATAATTCCAGGAATTCCCAGAATTGCCGTTTTTTTCAAACCCCTTTTTCACCCTTTTTCTGTCGACTACTTTCCCCACATTTTTCAAACCACTTCAACCATTCCACCTTCAAAACATTCCTCTTAATCAGGACAAAAAAACAAAGTTGTTTTTTGAACTGGAAAAATTCCCGTTTTTCACGAAATCCCAGGAAATCCGTAATACCATTTTAGCTCATTCTTATTTTTTTTTTTCCATTTTCAGAAAAAAATATTCCCTCTTTTCCCGGAATTCCTACATTTCAATGAAATGTCCCATTGAAATGAACCGGACATTTTTCAAAGTCCCACAACCGTGTCTGCTTGTAAGTACTCGGTGTGTGCGCGCTGCCCAACATGCTCCATGCCGGCATGGATTTAGTAAATGTTTCATATAATTTGGTATTTCAATGATTTCTTATTACTATTTTAATTATTATTTTTATCACAGTTCTTTTGCATTGTTTTAAGTTAATGAAGAACTCGACTATTTGAGTATGAATACAACATTTCCACCTACTACTCGCCCTATACTATAATCTGGGATGTTATTTTGGGGCTCCTGGGAGCCCGGGTGTCTAGAAGTGTGACAGATAGCTAAATGGACACCTCCACTATCATGTCACTAAGCCCTCCTATGTGGATGGCATGCCATACCACCGCCTGCTGGGAATGTCTGCATGATGTGAGCATGGTGATGACCATGATACTAAAAGTAGAGTGGGACTAACGTGTCACAATGACACCACTTGTAAACACGGACTAGGACTAGGAGCAGCAGATCTGCCAGGCAACTGGTGGGTGTGCCGCCCGTCTAATGGAAGGTTCATGTTTGGATGTTAGAAGTTAGGTTTAAAGGCCTGTTGATGGGAAGATGAGGGCTGGCTGGCGTAGGTGGAGCGCTAATGTTTTATCATAGTTCTGTGAGGTCCACTTGCTAAGTTGCTAAATTAGCCTTAGCGTCGTTAGCAACAGCATTGTTAAGCCTTACCAGGCTGAGAATTTTTAACCGTGTAGTTACATGTACATGGTTTTATAGTATTGTTGATCTTCTGTCTATCCTTCCAGTCAGGGGTTTATTTATTTTGTTTCTATCTTCATTTGAGAACGATGCTAGCACGTTAGCTCAGTAGCTAAGTGCTTCACCGATGTATTGTCGTGGAGATAAAAGTCACTTTAAATGTCCATTTCACGTTCTCGACTCTCATTTTCAAGAGGATATAGTATCCCAGGTGGTTTAAAATACAAATCTGTGATCCACAATAGAAAAAGGAGAAGAGTACATAGTTCTGTGAGGTCTGGTTGCTAAGTTGCTAAATTAGCCTTAGTGTCGTTAGCAACAGCATTGTTAAGCCTTACCAGGCTGAGATCTATTAACCGCGTAGTTACATGTACATGGTTTAATAGTATTTTTGCTCTTCTGTCTATCCTTCCGGTCAGGGGTTTATTTATTTTGTTTCTATCTTCATTTGAGAACGATGCTAGCACGTTAGCTCAGTAGCTAAGTGTGTCACCGATGTATTGTCTTGGAGATAAGTCACTTTAAATGTCCATTTCGCATGCTCGACTCCCATTTTCAAGAGGATATAGTATCCCAGGTGGTTTAAAATACAAATCAGTGATCCACAATAGAAAAAGGAGAAGAGTACATAGTTCTGTGAGGTCCGGTTGCTAAGTTGCTAAATTAGCCTTAGTGTCGTTAGCAACAGCATTGTTAAGCCTTACCAGGCTGAGAATTTTTAACCGTGTAGTTACATGTACATGGTTTAATAGTATTGTTGCTCTTCTGTCTATCCTTCCAGTCAGGGGTTTATTTATTTTGTTTCTATCTTCATTTGAGAACGATGCTATCACGTTAGCTCAGTAGCTAAGTGTGTCACCGATGTATTGTCGTGGAGATAAAAGTCACTTTAAATGTCCATTTCGCGTTCTCGACTCTCATTTTCAAGAGGATATAGTATCCCAGGTGGTTTAAAATACAAATCCGTGATCCACAATAGAAAAAGGAGAGCGTACATAGTTCTGTGAGGTCCGGTTGCTAAGTTGCTAAATTAGCCTTAGCGTCGTTAGCAACAGCATTGTTAAGCCTTACCAGGCTGAGATCTATTAACCGTGTAGTTACATGTACATGGTTTAATAGTATTGTTGGTCTTCTGTCTATCCTTCCAGTCAGGGGTTTATTTCTTTTGTTTCTATATGCAGTTAAGCCCGATGTGCTATCACGTTAGCTCAGTAGCTAAGTGTGTCACCGATGTATTGTCGAGGAGATAAAAGTCACTTTAAATGTCCATTTCGCGTTCTGGACTCTCATTTTCAAGATGATATAGTATCCCAGGTGGTTTAAAATACAAATCTGTGATCTACAATAGAAAAAGGAGAGAGTGTGGAATCCAATGAGCCAGCTTGTACCTAAGTTACGGTCAGAGCGAAAAAAGATACGTCCTGCACTGCACTCTAGTCCTTCACTCTCACGTTCCTCATCTACGAATCTTTCATCCTCGCTCAAATTAATGGGGTAATCGTCACTTTCTCGGTCCGAATCTCTCTCGCTCCATTGTAAACAACGGGGAATTGTGAGGAATACTAGCTCCTGTGACGTCACGCTACTTCCGCTACAGGCAAGGCTTTTTTTTTTTTAATCAGCAAGCAAAAGTTGCTAACTTTATCGTCGATTTTCTCTACTAAATCCTTTCAGCAAAAATATGGCAATATCACGAAATGATCAAGTATGACACATAGAATGGATCTGCTATCCCCGTTTAAATTAAAAAAAAATCATTTCAGTAGGCCTTTAAGTTCAGTGGGGCAACGGAACCATGGTCGTACTGTACATACTGTACATACTGTACATACTGTACATACTGTACATACACAATTACATCTGAAATACTTCTAATATGGTCAAATAAGCACAATATTGCTTTTATTTCATCAAAACACAATTGAATTGTTCAATTGAGGGATTCCACCATCTACGCTCCGTAATATCATCAAAAGGTTCGGAGAATCTGGGGAAATCACTGCCCGTGAGCCATGATGTTACGCACCTTGAACATAATATCAAAAAGCCACATCAGTGTGTAAAGGATATCTCCACATGGTCTCCGGAA
This sequence comes from Entelurus aequoreus, assembly GCF_033978785.1. Lineage (NCBI taxonomy): Eukaryota > Metazoa > Chordata > Actinopteri > Syngnathiformes > Syngnathidae > Entelurus > Entelurus aequoreus. The sequence continues at coordinate 93,287,770 of NC_084733.1, forward strand.
CACTTCAGAAAACCCACCGTCAGTAACTACAGTCGGTCGCTACGTCTGCAAGTGCGAGTTAAAACTCTACTATGCAAAGCCAAAGATATTGATCAACAACACCCAGAAACGCTTCGCTGGGTGTTGTGGAAAAGTGGAAAATTGTTCTGTAGTCTGACGAGTCCAAATTGGTTTTGGAAACCGTGGACCAAAGAGGGAAAAGAACCATGGGGACTGTTCTAGGGTGAAAGTGTAAAAGGCAGCATGTGTGATGGTATGGGGGTGTATTAGTGGTCAAGACATGGGTAACTTACACACCTGTGAAGGCACCATTAATGCTGAAAAGGTACATACAGCTTTTGGAGCAACATGTGTCGTCATGGACCACCCCTGCTTATTTCAGCAAGACGACGCCAAGCCAGGTGTTACAACAGCGTGGCTTCATAGTAAAAGAGTGCGGGTACTAGACCGGCCTGCCTGTAGTCCAGACATTGAGGCTAAAATATGAGTAACTACAGTTGGTTGCTACATCTGTAAGTGCAAGTGAAAACTCTACTATGCAAAGCCACAGCCATTTATCAACAACACCCGGAAACAGAAAAGTGTTTTGTGGTCTGACAAGTCCACATTTCAAAGTGTTTTTTGAAACTGTGGTCCAAAGAGGAAAAGAACCATCCGGACTGTTCTAGGGTGAAAGTGTAAAAGGCAGCATGTGTGATGGTATGGGGGTGTATTAGTGGTCAAGACATGGGTAACTTACACACCTGTGAAGGCACCATTAATGCTGAAAAGGTACATACAGCTTTTGGAGCAACATGTGTCGTCGTCATGGACGCCCCTGCTTATTTCAGCAAGCCAGGTGTCACAACAGCGTAGTAAAAGAGCGCGGGTACTCGACTCAAGGCAGACTTCCTATCCGTTTCAGCATCCTGTCCCCCTCAGCTTCAACATGCACATGAAACCGACACGGTACGCGGTCACGGTGTATTTACCAGCCGACGGTCCCGTCGAGTCCTCGTTTACTCACTTCTGAGAAAGATTTGAGCGCGGCTGATCTTTTGACGCTCCTGGGAGAATGCGGGAAGTCTCGCCACGGCCGGCATTTTCCTGGATGCTTCCCAGAACTTGTCCTTCGGGGGGACAGTCGGTTTAGGCGGAATAAAAAATAAAAAATGGTGTTGTCCTAAATCTCTGCTCTTTCTAGGGCTGTCTTCAGTCACCGGAATGGTCTTCCAGTCTGCATGAGGACTTGTGGTGCAATGCTGGTGATGCCAGAGACTTCACTGTATGCTCCAGAGAAGAAACTACAACTCCGCCAGATAGGAGGGAGGGGGAGGGGGAGGGGGGGGGAGGGGTGTATTGTGATATATGTGCCGTCACCAACTCTAAAAATGTTTAAACTGTTTTCGTCGTAAGGATAAAGACTAAAAGCAGGAAGCTGTTTCTAAGCGCTCGGTGGAGTTTTGTTGCCAGAGAGACAAAATAAGAGCCCGGTTAGCAAGTCGTCACGTCGACACGGAGAAGGAGAGATTCTTCTGCCAAGTCTGTCGCCAGCTGTGAGAGTCAACAGAGCGGAGCGTTTTATTCCGTTTGCCAAGACCACGTGAAGGATTTAGCCTAAATTCCGGACTGTAAGCCTCAACTCTACATGCTGCTTCTAAAGAACGGTGCCGCTGATTTATGGATTTTTTTTTTTTCTTCCGCTAATTGCCGTAATGTTTTGTGTTCAATAGTTTTCATTGAACCCGAAGCTCATGGAGAGAATGCCAAGAGTGTGCAAAGCAGCAATCAGAACAAAGGGTGGCTATTTTGAAGACACTAGAATATAAAACATGTTTTCCGTTATTTTTTTTGTGAAGTACATAACTCCACATGTGTTCATTCCTAGTTTTGATGTGACTATCTACAATGTAAATAGTCATGACAATAAAGAAAACACATTGAATGAGGAGAAGGTGTGTCCAAACCTTTGGCCTGTACTATATATATATATATATATATATATATATATATATATATATATATATATATATATATATATACACACAAATATATATATATATATATACTGTATATATATATATATACAGTATATATATATATATATATATATATATATATATATATATATATATATATATATATATATATATATACACATATACATATACACACACATACATAATGACACATATATAAATACACACATACATACATATATGTGCACACATACAGATTTCTACACACATATATACATATACATATACAGTATAGGCACATATGTACACATACATACACACACACATATTAACACATATATACATATACACACACATACATAGACACATTTATACATATACACACATAGACACATTTACACATGTAAACACATACATAAACACGTATATACATATACACACACATACATAGACATTTATATACAGTACATATACACTACCGTTCAAAAGTTTGGGGTCACCCAAACAATGTTGTGGAATAGCCTTCATTTCTAAGAACAAGAATAGACTGTCAAGTTTCAGATGAAAGTTCTCTTTTTCTGGCCATTTTGAGCGTTTAATTGACCCCGCAAATGTGATGCTCCAGAAACTCAATCTGCTCAAAAGAAGGTCAGTTTTGTAGCTTCTGTAACGAGCTAAAGTGTTTTCAGATGTGTGAACATGATTGCACAAGGGTTTTCTAATCATCAATTAGTCTTCTGAGCCAATGAGCAAACACATTGTACCATTAGAACACTGGAGTGATAGTTGCTGGAAATGGGCCTCTATACACCTATGTAGATATTGCACCAACAACCAGACATTTGCAGCTAGAATAGTCATTTAGCACATTAGCAATGTATAGAGTGTATTTCTTTAAAGTTAAGACTAGTTTAAAGTTATCTTCATTGAAAAGTACAGTGCTTTTCCTTCAAAAATAAGGACATTTACATGTGACCCCAAACTTTTGAACGCTAGTGCATGTATATACACACATTTACACCTATACACACATACACATACATACATATACACACACATACATAGACACATATACACACATACATAAACACATTTTTACATATACACACATACATAGACACATTTACACACACATACATAGACACACATATATATATATATATATATATATATATATATATATATATATATATATATATATATATATATATATATATATATATATATATATATATATATATATATATATATATATATATATATATATATATATATATATATACATACACACATATACGTGCACACATACATATACATACACATATACAGTATCTCCGTAGCAGAACCTCCCGGTTCCGTAACAGCTTCTTCCCTCAGGCTGTAAGACTCTTGAACGCATCATAATAATCCCCTCAATCCCCCCCCAAAAATGGATTAACTGGCTGGAATAAAAAGACAATATAACATACATCCATAAACGTACAATATATTCATCTGTACAGTAATCTATTTATTTATATCTGCACCTTATTGCTCTTTTATCCTGCACTACAACCAGCTAATGCAACCTTCTTATCTGTACTGTAAAGTTCACATTTCAATGACAATAAAAGGAAGTCTAAGTCTATATACGCACATATACATACACACATACATATATACACACATCTACATATATACACACATACATATATACACACATACATATACATATATACACACATACATATACACACATACATATATACACACACATACATATATACACACATATACATATACACACATATACATATACACACATACATGTATGCACACATATACATATATACACACATACATATACACACATACATATATATACACATATACATATATACACATACATGTATGCACACATATACATATATACACACATACATATATACACTCATATACATATATACACACATACATATACACACATACATGTATACACACATATACATATATACACACATATACATATATACACACATACATGTATACACACATACATATATACACACATATACATATATACACATACATGTATGCACACATATACATATATACACATACATGTATGCACACATATACATATATACACACATACATATATACACTCATATACATATATACACACATACATGTATACACACATACATATATACACACATATACATATATACACACATACATATATACACACATATACATATATACACACATACATGTATACACACATATACATATATACACACATACATATATACACACATATACATATATACACACATACATGTATACACACATATACATATATACACATACATGTATACACACATATACATATATACACACATACATATATACACACACATAAATATATACGCACATATACATATACACACATACATGTATGCACAAATATACATATATACACACATACATATACACACATACATGTATACACACATATACATATATACACACACATACATATACACACATACATGTATACACACATATACATATATACACACATATATATACACACATATACATATATACACACATACATATACACACATACATATATACACACATATACATATATACACACATACATATATACACACATATACATATATACACACATACATGTATACACACATACATATATACACATACATGTATACACACATATACATATATACACACATACATATATACACACATATACATATATACACACATACATGTATACACACATATACATATATACACACATATACATATATACACACATACATGTATACACACATATACATATATACACACATACATATATACACACATATACATATATACACATACATGTATACACACATATACATATATACACACATACATGTATACACACATATACATATATACACACATACATGTATACACACATATACATATACACACATACATATATACACACATATACATATATACACACATATACATATACACATATACATATATACACACACACATACACAGATTGACAAATACAGGTATATACACATATATACATATAAAAATACCACACAATCATTGGATCAGCTTGACCACACACCATCAGACTAGAAACTTGTCAGCGCACAGAAGCGAGCATGTTTGAGAACTCACCAGTTTCCTGGGAGTTGAGCACCTCCAGGGCGTGCATCATGGCGCTGGCAAACACGTTGGCATCCTCCTTGCTGCCAAAGTTCAGCCCATAAACCTGCCGGGCATCCCGCCATTGGTGGAAGGTCTGCGTGGCCTGGTTGTACTTCAGTCCTTTGGGAATGGCACAGTTGATCACCACCTGGTGAGGCATGAAAGAAGGTAAGAGTTTATATATAGCAGACATGGGTCTGGTAAGTAGCGGCGAATCATTCTCAGTACTAACATTAAGAAGGTGGATGGATTGACACACTTTATTCATACATATTATTTCCAGGCTTTTTGTTACGGCGAGGGCTCGAACCCTTTGGGTTTTGTCACACTCCATTTCTTTGTTGTTTAATTAAATATATTGTTCTTTATTTAGTATATTATATTGTTTATATATATATATATATAATAAATACATCGAGCAATATTTCCCCATTGTGGTTCTGTGCCGTCACAACTCCCTCCTGTAAACATAACACTTTCCAGGGCCAAATAAAACACACGGGGCCTTGAGTTGGACACATGTGCTATACACGTATCGCCCATCGTCCCCAGTGGTGCCAAGTTTAATTAAATATATTGTTCTTTATTTAGTATATTATATTGTTTATATATATATATATATATATATATATATATATATATATATATATATATATATATATATATATATATATATATATATATATATATATATATATATATATATATATATATATATATATTAAATACATAGAGCAATATTGCCCCATTGTGGTTCTGTGCCGTCACAACTCCCTCCTGTAAACATAACACTTTCCAGGGCCAAATAAAACAAACTGAAGGCCCCCGGGCCTTGAGTTGGACACATGTGCTATACACGTATCGCCCATCGTCCCCAGTGGTGCCATGCATGTGCAGCGAGGACTTGGCGGGCGAGTGCGTGCGCAGCAAGTTCATGTGCAGCCAGACATCAGCTGCCATGGAAATGCTGACAAGGTCCACTTTGTCAGCCAAAAGGACAACTCGGTCAGGACTGCAGAGAAAAAGGTATAGAGCGCCCACATTTTTTGGGGTTTCTTTGAAAATGTAGGTGGGTGAGGCAAGGGCCATCCACAATATTTGATAAATAGAACCAGCATCACGCACAGCAGGGGGGCGTGCAAACTTTTTCCAGCCAGGACCGCATTTAGTCCAATGGAAAGATGTGGCGGACACTTTGATGCTCTTTGCACGTTAAAAGATGCTAAAAGCCAAACATTGTAAGTTATATGTAAGCTTTGTGTTATAGGTGACAAAAACAATTAATGTAATCTAGGGTGGTACGGTACACCGATACTAGTGTAGCACCGTGATACCAACGAATCCATGTCTCATTTGGTGACATCTATCAAAATGAGGGTGGTCCCAAAAAGGAGGGGTTTTTCAAATTGACTGTGTGTCGCTTTTAAAAGTGCTCCCCCGTCTGGTCAACATATGAAATAACAAGTGTGTGTAAGAAATTGAAATGCGCCAAAATGAACCAAAAAAATAAAATAAATATGTATACATAGAGACATACTGTAATAAATTGAAGTAAATAATGAAGATTAACAAACAATTACCGTATTTTTCGGACTATAAGTCGCAGTTTTTTTCATAGTTTGGCCGGGCTCCAGTGCGACTTATATATGTTTTTTTCTTTTTTTATTATGCATTTTCGGCAGGTGCGACTTATACTCCGAAAAATACGGTACTAACAAAACAAAAAAAACAGTCTTTTTCTCACAATGTGTCGACTTTTTTTCTTGTAAAATTGGGAACAATTTCTCATATTCTTTCTGTTTCTGTAAAATTGCAATATTTTCTCGTAAAATTATGACTTTTTTGTGTAAAATTATTACTTTTTAATGCAAAATGGCGACATTTGTCATATAAAATTCTGACCTTTATCACAATATTGCCACATTTTTTTTGTTGTTCTGGTAAAATAGTGACTTTTTTTGAGTAAAATTATGACTTTTGTCATCATTTTGCCAAGTAAAATTCAGATTGTTATTATAATATTGCCAACATTTAAAAAGTTTTCTTATAAAATTGTGACTTTTGTCGAGTAAAATGACGACTCTTTTCATAAAATTGCCCAAATGTTAAGCTTTTCTTGTAAAATTGCGACTGTTATTGAGTAAAATTCCAACTTTTATCATAATATTGCACAAATGTTCAGTTTTTCTTGTAAAAATTTGTACTTGCGTTGAGTAAAATGACGACTTTTATTATAATACTGCCAAAATTCTAAGTTTTTCTCGTGAAATTGTGACCTTTTTCTGGTGAAATTCTAACTCATTTTTCACAAAAAGCTTTTTTTATATATGCATAGTATGTATATATTATTAATGTTGTAAATACACTAGTGCGTGTGCATGTGCGTGTGTGTGTGTGTGTGTGTGTGTGTGTGTGTGTGTGTGTGTGTGTCCCAGTCGCCCAAAGCTGTAAGCGGAGGAGAAACAGTGGATTACGTAATGCTTTCATATTTCCCTAAACACAGCAGAACTGACTTCCATAATTGTGAAAATAGACAACAAGTCATTTAGAAAAACACAAAAAAATAAAAAATAAAAATGGAATCCATTAAATATGTTACAATAATTTGCTTGGTTAGCGATCATATATATATATATATATATATATATATATATATATATATATATATATATATATATATATATATATATATATATATATATATATATATATATATATATAAAACCCTGAAGGGAATAAGCGGTAGATGGATGGATATATATATATATATATATATATATATATATATATATATATACAGTATAAATATATATATATATATATATACAGTATAAATATATATATATATATATACAGTATAAATATATATATATATATATATATATATATATACAGTATAAATATATATATACAGTATAAATATATATATATATATATATATATATATATATATATATATATATATATATATATATATATATATATATATATATATATATATATATATATATATATATATATATATATATAAAACCCTGAAGGGAATAAGCGGTAGATGGATGGATGGATATATATATATTTATATATATATATATATATATATATATATATATATATATATATATATATATATATATATATATATATATATATATACATATATATATATATACATATATATATATATATATATATATATATATATATACATATATATATATATATATATATACATATATATACATATATATATACATATATATATATATATATATATATATATATATATATATATATACATATATATATACATATATATATATATATACATATATATATATATATACAGTATATATATATATATATATATATATACAGTATATATGTATATATATGTATATATATATATATACAGTATATATATATATATATATATATATATATATATATATATATATATATATATATATATATATATATATATATATATATATATATATATATATATATATATAAATATATATAGTCAAGGTTTCTGTGGTTTATCCGTTATACAGTTCTCAATACCGGGGTAGAGCGGAATATACGTTAGGTCAGGAAAAAAACATACACATATATATACATATATATATATATATATACATATATATATATATATATATATATATATATATATATATATATATATATATATATATATATATATATATATATATATATACACATGCTCTCATTAAGCTCTCATTAATCACCTTGATAATTAATTCCAATTAAAACAACAAGATAGTGAAATAAAATGACAGCTTCAATATGTATTTTCTTATAATTGATTTATATAGTCGTATAAAATGCAGCTATAACTTATCATATTACAAACACAAACTAATATGCTGTATATAATTATATTATATATATATAAGCATTTATCTTCCAACATGACAAGGTCCATAAAGACATGGATGACAGAGTCTGGTGTGGATGCACTTGACTGGCCTGCACAGAGTCCTGACATGAACCCAATAGAACACCTTTGGAGTGAATTAGAACAGAGACTGAGAGCCAGTCTGGTCTCGTTGTCAGTTAACCTTCGACTCACGCTAACAAAAATGGCCGTCTTCATGTTGGTCATACCGATTGACGTTAAGTATTCATTTGTAGACATTTTTTGGACGGAACAATTACGTTAAAGTTGCCATGGTTACCGTGGTTAAACTCCAGCCCTGCATGAGTGTAGACATGTAGTGAACCACTCCTCCCGACGTCATCAGCCTGATTTGTATCAACATGGAACACAAACCACACCCCTCTACAGGAAGCTCTACAGGTTCCAGGAACCCGAAGCTCCAGGGGTAAGGGCTCTGTGTTGAGGTGGCCCCCAGTTGAGGTGGCCCCCAGTTGAGGTGGCCCCCAGTTGAGGTGGCCCCCAGTACCATGGTCCTGCTCAGTTTAAAAAGGATCCACCCACCTGATGATCTTGGATCTTGCGCCCGACTACACGGAAGGCGTTGCTTCCTGTGTGGTGGTAGATGTGGACTCTGCTGAAGCCGGTGGAACCTCCTGCAGGAACCCACTTCTTGTTGGCGTCGTCGTACACCATGACTGCGGCCCGGGCCTGGCAGATGCTCTGTTCACTGGAGGACGAACAACACAAACACAACAACCTTAGGATACAACCTTAGGATACAACCTTAGGATAGAACCTTAGGATACAACCTTAGGATACAACTTTAGGATACAACCTTAGGATACAACCTTAGGATACAATCTTAGGATACAACCTTAGGATACAACTTTAGGATACAACCTTAGGATACAACCTTAGGATAACACCTTAGGATACAACCTTACGATACAACCTTAGGATACAACCTTAGGATACAATCTTAGGATACAACCTTAGGATACAACTTTAGGATACAACCTTAGGATAAAATCTTAGGATACAACCTTAGGATAAAACCTTAGGATACAACCTAAGGATACAACCTTAGGATAAAACCTTAGGTCAAAACCTTAGGATACAACCTTAGGATACAACCTTAGGATAAAATCTTAGGATACAACCTTAGGATACAACCTTAGGATAAAACCTTAGGATACAACCTTAGGATAAAACCTTAGGATACAACCTTAGGATACAACCTTGGGATAAAACCTTAGGATACAACCTTAGGATACAACCTTAGGATACAACCTTAGGTTAAAACCTTAGGATACAACCTTAGGATACAACATTAGGAAAAAACCTTAGGATAAAACCTTAGGATACAACCTTAGGATAAAACCTTAGGATACAACCTTAGGATACAACCTTGGGATACAACCTTGGGATACAACCTTAGGATACAACCTTAGGATACAACCTTAGGTTAAAACCTTAGGATACAACCTTAGGATACAACATTAGGAAAAAACCTTAGGATAAAACCTTAGGATACAACCTTAGGATACAACCAAAGGATAGAACCTTAGGATACAACCTTAGGATACAACCTTAGGTTAAAACCTTAGGTTAAAACCTTAGGATAAAACCTTAGGATAAAAGGATGCATTTCGTTTGTTGTTGTGGTAGAATTCAGGTTTATACTGCCATGCTTTATTTTGAAGCTAACTCTGCATTAAACAGGAAGTCATTGTGGGCATGTTTTAATGTTGTTACCACTGTGTTACATGGCCTGTTCTAACACGGGCAGAATGTGGCTTGGCATCGTCTTGCTGAAATAAGCAGGGGCGTCCATGATAACAACATATGTTGCTCCAAAAGCTGTATGTACCTTTCAGCATTAATGGTGCCTTCACAGATGTGTAAGTTACCCATGTCTTGACCACTAATACACCCCCATACCATCACACATGCTGCCTTTTACACTTTCACCCTAGAACAATCCCCATGGTTCTTTTCCTCTTTGGTCCGGAGGACACCATGTCCACAGTTTCCAAAAACAATTTGAAACGTGGACTCGTCAGAACCACAGAACACTTTCCCACTTTGCATCAGTCCATCTTAGATGAGCTGGGGCCCAGCGAAGCGTTTCTGGGTGTTGTTGATAAATGGCTTTGGCTTTTGCATAGTAGAGTTTTAACTTGCACTTACAGATGTAGCGACCGACTGTAGTTACCGACAGTGGCTTTCTGAAGTGTTCCTGAGCCCACGTGGTGATATCCTTTACACACCGATGTGGCTTTTTGACACAGTACCGCCTGAGGGATCCAAGGTCACGGGCGTTCAATGTTTTTTCCAGATTCTCTGAACCTTTTGACGATATTACGGAGCGTAGATGGTGAAATCCCTAAATTCCTTGTTGAGAAATGTTGTTCTTAAACTGTTCAACAATTTGCTCAGGCATTTGTTGACAAAGTGGTGACCCTCGCCCCGTCCTTGTTTGTGAACGACTGAGCATTTCATGGAAGCTGCTTTTATACCCAATCATGGCACCCACCTGTTCCCAATTAGCCTGTTCACCTGTGGGATGTTCCAAATAAATTCCACTTTAATGCCAATGTATCCAACGTGTGTTTGAGAAGGCGCCGGTCAATCGGTCCTAAACCGTAGCCGTTTTCTACGAACTCTGGACCACTCGTTGAGACATCCAAGTGGCTGACAAAGCCGAGGTTTCACTTCCTCACGTCACGGAATCTCCGATTTGAATCCTACCGTTAAAAGGTTACAAAAGCGGAGGGACGTGCGGGTCAGCCCAGAATAGCGCAGGAAATGAAAGATGAGCGCATGTTCCACCTCCGTCATGAATGGTAATAAGGCTTTAGAGAGCGGTTCTGACTTCAGAGAGGAGGAGAGCAGCTTGGGGGCTTCACCAGCCTGCATGTGCCAGGATTAGTGGGTGAGCCGCTGCTGTTGTGTACAACCAGCAACACATTTGTGCTGGTGTGTTCGGGGAACTGTAAGGAACAAAAAAAAATGTGTTGGTTGAAATCCACACAAGGGAAAAAAAAAAGAGTGAATTGGAATATTTGTACGCGGAAATACTGACTCAATTCTCTACTGATGGTTACGAGTTACATAACTAGCCAACAGACTTTTCTAAAAATAGACAACCAAAAAAGTGGGGGAGGCGATTCCGGGCATATCTTTTACGTGAATTCCCCATAGGGGGGTGGCGCTTATACAGCCCCCCAAAAAAAGATTTTGTGACGGTAAGAAAGTGTAAGTGTAATCTTCTTCTCACTCCTTTTCAAATATGTAAAAAAAACAACAAACAAAGAAAGTCCATTGCTCATTTTGTTTATTTTGTTCCGTTTTTTACTCTCCATTGTTTTCATGTTGGCTGTTAAGACTATAGCACTCTATTGGATCGGGCTTGTCCTGGTTTTTTTGCATATTTCAAATAAAAATATATCAAATCAAATCCAATCAAATATCGATTTCTCCCTCCCCCACCCCACGCCTTCACCACCGCTTGTTTCCCCTCGGGGTGATGGACGGCTGGCAGCGCTTCATAGCAGCAGTCGACCTCCAGGGCCCCAACTCCCCGCCCCTCTGTTGCGAGTTGTCGTGTTGCGAGTTGTCGTGATTAAATGTAACGTGTTTATGTGTGCATTGCGTGGAGGTTTTTTCCCAGTCTAGATTGTATTTTTTTTACTCATCTTCTTCCCCAGCATTTTAACTTTTTCTTATCTTTTACAGGGCGCCTTTGGCGACCCATCAGCATTCCGGTTCTGTAACCCTGTACACTGTTTGTTTGTCTCATCTTGAACGGGTTTGTGCCGAAAACATAGTTTCGTTGTACTTGTGCAATGGCAATAATCGACCAGATACGCTCCTGGACTTGGTATCATTACAGTGGATGTCAGGTGTAGTTAAGTTAAAAGTGAAAGTACCAATGATTGTCACACACACACACGAGGTGTGGTGAAATTTGTCCTCTGCATTTGACCCATCCCCTTGTTCACCCCCTGGGAGGTGAGGGGAGCAGTGGGGGGCAGTGGGCAGCAGCGGTGGCCACGCCCGGGAATCATTTTTGGTGATTTAACCCCCAATTCCAACCCTTGATGCTGAGTGCCAATGGGTCCCATTTTTATAGTCTTTGGTATGACTCGGCCTGGGGTTTGAACTCACAACTAGAGATGTCCGATAATGGCTTTTTGCCGATATCCGATATTCCGATATTGTCCAACTCTTTAATTACCGATACCGATATCAACCGATACCGATACTGATATATACAGTCGTGGAATTAACACATTATTATGCCTAATTTGGACAACCAGGTATGGTGAAGATAAGGTCCTTTTTTTTAAAATTAATAAAATAAAATAAGATAAATAAATTAAAAACATTTTCTTGAATAAAAAAGAAAGTACAACAATATAAAATCAGTTACATAGAAACTAGTAATGAATGAAAATTAGTAAAATGAAGTGTTAAAGGTTAGTACTATTAGTGGAGCAGCAGCACGCACAATCATGTGTGCTTACGGACTGTATCCCTTGCAGACTGTATTGATATATATTGATATATAATGTAGGAAGCAGAATATTAATAACAGAAAGAAACAACCCTTTTGTGTGAATGAGTGTGAATGGGGGAGGGAGGTTTTTTGGGTTGGTGCACTAATTGTAAGTGTATCTTGTGTTTTTTATGTTGATTTAATTAAAAAAAACAAAAAAAAACAACAAAAAAAACGATACCGATAATAAAAAAAACGATACCGATAATTTCTGATATTACATTTTAAAGCATTTATCGGACATCTCTACTCACAACCTCCCATCTCAGGGCGGACACTCTAACCACTAGGCCACCGAGTAGGTAGTATTTCTACCTTCACCCACCCATTCACACACTGATGGCGGGAGCTGCCATTCAAGGCCCTAACCACCACCCATCAGGAGCAAGGGTGAAGTGTCTTGCTCAAGGACACAACGGACGTGACGGGGTTGGCAGAAGCTGGGGAATCGAACCGGGAACCCTCAGGTTGCTGGCACGGCCACTCTCCCAACATGCGCCACGTCATTCTCGTGTACGACTTTATTCGACGCTGCCACAGAAAGACGTAACTTAACTTTGTCTCGTTTTGTCCACCACATGTTTTATACTGTGCGTGAATGCACAACGGTGAGCTTTGTTGATGTTATCGACTTGTTGGAGTGCTAGTCAAGCATATTTTTGCTAAACGATGCTAACATGCTATTTGGGCTATTTATGAGTTATCTCACCCTCCGAGAAGTTGGGGGATGTTGCCTATCATTCACAACTTCTATGAGAAACAGTAAGACAAATGTTTTTGGTTTTTATTTATAATAATATAATAATCATCTCGTTGTAGGTGGTTAGCAATGCAGCTAATGGGAGCAATCAATTCTGCCTCTAAATCACTTTAAAAATGCATTGAAAAACAGTCAACAATACTTCATTTACGTTGTGTAACATGTATAACAACCAAACTGTAGCTACATGGTGATTGTAAGAGTGAACACTGAGGAACTATTTTTCTAGCGTAGTAACACATCGGCGTGCTACGGTTTGTGGCCGTAAAAGCTAGCTACGGCAAGAGATAAGCTAGCTTCTACGTCAACACCCCAATCGGGTTTGAGTTTATACTGCACAACACAATGTGATACTCTGTAAAACATGAACAATCATAGCACTGTCGACTTTTGAGAAAATTAGAGGATTTTAAGTGCGCCTTATAGTCCGAAAAATACGCTAAGTGCATTCATAAAAAGAAATTCTCCATAATGAAGCAGAGGCATTAATGTGTTCAGAATCAAGCGTTTCCTAAATTGTAGGGCAAAACAGGACCGGTTTATTTTGAAATGTAGTAGAAAGTCCCCGGTCAACTGTTCTTACAGAACCTCACGTGTACAGTACAAAGACAACTGGACCCTTCTTTTAAGGCGGAACAAAACAACAAGAAGTCAAAGACCACTGGACCCTTCTTTTAAGGCGGAACAAAACAACAAGAAGTCAAAGACCACTGGACCTTTCTTTTAAGGCGGAACAAAACAACAAGAAGTCAAAGACCACTGGACCTTTCTTTTAAGGCGGAACAAAACAACAAGAAGTCAAAGACCACTGGACCTTTCTTTTAAGGCGGAACAAAACAAGAAGAAATCAAAGACCACTGGACCTTTCTTTTAAGGCGGAACAAAACAAGAAGAAGTCAAAGACCACTGGACCTTTCTTTTAAGGCGGAACAAAACAACAAGAAGTCAAAGACCACTGGACCTTTCTTTTAAGGTGGAACAAAACAAGAAGAAATCAAAGACCACTGGACCTTTCTTTTAAGGCGGAACAAAACAAGAAGAAGTCAAAGACCACTGGACCTTTCTTTTAAGGCGGACCAAAACAAGAAGAAGTCAAACACCACTGGAACTTTCTTTTAAGGCAGAAAAAACAACAAGAAGTCAAAGACCACTGGAACTTTCTTTTAAGGCGGAACAAAACAACAAGAAGTAAAAGACCACTGGAACTTTCTTTTAAGGCAGAAAAAACAACAAGAAGTCAAAGACCACTGGAACTTTCTTTTAAGGCAGAACAAAACAACAAGAAGTCAAAGACCACTGGACCTTTCTTTTAAGGCGGAACAAAACAACAAGAAGTCAAAGACCACTGGACCTTTCTTTTAAGGCGGAACAAAACAAGAAGAATTCAAAGACAACTGGACCTTTCTTTTAAGGCAGAACAAAACAACAAGAAGTCAAAGACCACTGGAACTTTCTTTTAAGGCAGAACAAAACAAGAAGAAGTCAAAGACCACTGGACCTTTCGTTTAAGGCAGAACAAAACAACAAGAAGTCAAAGACCACTGGACCTTTCTTTTAAGGCGGAACAAAACAAGAAGAAGTCAAAGACCACTGGACCTTTCTTTTAAGGCGGAACAAAACAACAAGAAGTCAAAGACCACTGGACCTTTCTTTTAAGGCAGAAAAAACAACAAGAAGTCAAAGACCACTGGAACTTTCTTTTAAGGCAGAAAAAACAACAAGAAGTCAAAGACCACTGGACCTTTCTTTTAAGGCAGAACAAAACAACAAGAAGTCAAAGACCACTGGACCTTTCTTTTAAGGCGGAACAAAACAACAAGAAGTCAAAGACCACTGGACCTTTCTTTTAAGGCGGAACAAAACAACAAGAAGTCAAAGACCACTGGACCTTTCTTTTAAGGCAGAAAAAACAACAAGAAGTCAAAGACCACTGGAACTTTCTTTTAAGGCAGAAAAAACAACAAGAAGTCAAAGACCACTGGAACTTTCTTTTAAGGCAGAACAAAACAACAAGAAGTCAAAGACCACTGGACCTTTCTTTTAAGGCGGAACAAAACAAGAAGAAGTCAAAGACCACTGGAACTTTCTTTTAAGGCAGAAAAAACAACAAGAAGTCAAAGACCACTGGAACTTTCTTTTAAGGCAGAACAAAACAACAAGAAGTCAAAGACCACTGGAACTTTCTTTTAAGGCAGAACAAAACAACAAGAAGTCAAAGACCACTGGACCTTTCTTTTAAGGCGGAACAAAACAAGAAAAAGTCAAAGACCACTGGACCTTTCTTTTAAGGCGGAACAAAACAACAAGAAGTCAAAGACCACTGGACCTTTCTTTTAAGGCGGAACAAAACAACAAGAAGTCAAAGACCACTGGACCTTTCTTTTAAGGCGGAACAAAACAACAAGAAGTCAAAGACCACTGAACCTTTCTTTTAGGGCAGAACAAAACAACAAGAAGTCAAAGACCACTGGACCTTTCTTTTAGGGCAGAACAAAACAACAAGAAGTCAAATAAGAACAAAATAGTAAGACGTATAAGGAGTGAGACTCGAAACAAAGTCTTGGGAAAAGCTTTCAAAGAAACTCCAGATCTGATTTTGTGAGACCACAAAGGTGTCAGGTTTTGACTACACCGTGGCACTATGCACAGTGGTGGTCTATGGAGGGTGTGGCACTATGCACAGTGGTGGTCTATGGAGGGTGTGGCACTATGCACAGTGGTGGTCTATGGCGTGTGTGGCACTATGCACAGTGGTGGTCTATGGCGGGTGTTTCCAGGGTTGAGAGTACAGACTGTGTGTTCCTTGGCAAACTGCGAGTTTTAACGAGGGTTCAATCACGTTACCTTTTCACACCGACACAGGGCGCACATTCACAAGGACGCAGGTCTGGACTTTATTAGAATGCAATCCTCGGGTTGAAGTTGTGCAAGCCAACAATTTACTGCCTTCAGTTGTGATGCTAACAGTAGACTAAGGTAAACATCCTGTCCGAGTTGGTGAATACATGACTTGTGTCCACCAAAACCTGTCCAATGTCTTACGGATATTTAAATGTCCTTTTTAGTACGTACAGGTTTCGATTGATGACGTGACCAGGGGGCGTGTCTTCATTGTGATGAGGGGCGTGTCTTCATTGTGATGAGGGGCGTGATATTACAAAGATTCTTATACGTATTAAAAATGTAATTTTTTGGGGTAATTTCTACGTTTTATTTTGTTAAATTATCACTGGAGGACGAGGAATAGCTAAACATGCTTCACTACACACCGTAGGAGGATACAATAGCTCACCGCCGTCACAATGTAAACAAATGCCATGGGTGGATCTACACTGTAATGATACCAAGTACAAGAGCGTATCTAGTCGATACTACTATGATTACATCGATATTTTTTTTAATCCTTTTTAAAAAAATTCATATTATGTTTATAAAGTCAGTAAATATGTCCCTGGACACATGAGGACTTTGAATATGACCAATGTATGATCCTGTAACTACTTGGTATCACATCCATACCTAAATGTGTGGTATCATCCAAAACTAATGTCAAGTATCAAAGAAGAGAAGAATAAGTGATTATTACATTTGAACAGAAGTGTAGATAGAACATGTTCAAACAGAAAATAAGCAGATATTAACAGTAAATGAACAAGTGGATTCATAATCCATTTTTACAGTTTGTCCCTCATAATGTGTACAAAATAATAGGTGTATAAATGATACAATATAGATAGATAGATAGTACTTTATTGATTCCTTCAGGAGAGTTCCCTCAGAAAATGTAAATGTTACAGTTCAGCAGACTAATTAGGAGTCTTTGTTTGTTTACTTACTACTAAACCAAACTTGCAAGTAGCATTATCACTGGAGGACGAGGAATATCTAAACATGCTTCACTACACACCGTAGGAGGATACAATAGCTCACCGCCGTCACAATGTAAACAAACGCCATGGGCGGATCTACACTGTAATGATACCAAGTACAAGAGCGTATCTAGTCGATACTACTATGATTACATCGATATTTTTTTTTATCCTTTTTTAAAAATTCATATTATGTTTATAAAGTCAGTAAATACGTCCCTGGACACATGAGGACTTTGAATATGACCAATGTATGATCTTGTAACTACTTGGTATCACATCCATACCTAAATGTGTGGTATCATCCAAAACTAATGTCAAGTATCAAAGAAGAGAAGAATAAGTGATTATTACATTTGAACAGAAGTGTAGATAGAACATGTTCAAACAGAAAATAAGCAGATATTAACAGTAAATGAACAAATAATCATTTTTTACAGTTTGTCCCTCATAATGTGTAGAAAATAATAGGTGTATAAATGACACAATATGTTACTGCATAGACTAATTAGGAGTTGGTGCCTTCCACCACGTTGACAGGTGTGTATAGTTCGGGTAAACACTCACTCACACACCTGCTGTTTACGAGTAAGACCACAAGAATAGCAGCACACATATTTGCACACAAAAAGGTGAAATCTCACTTTAAGCTTCAGAGAAATGATGGAGACAATATAAGCTCCCTTTCTGCGTTAACAGTAAATACCTCAGATGTCCCACTTCAAGGATGACCTCTCAAAATACCACCATTGATGTCACCACATGACCATGGCTGGGGAAATACTACACACAAACACATTTACCCGGCATTGAAGCACATCAACAGTGTACAAAAGGGGCTATTTTCTGGCGCATTTGAAAATCAATAAACCCGCATCGGCGATTAAAACATATCTTATGTGGTAAACCTGAAAAAATAAAGAAATATTTGAACCCACAATTTGTATGTAGGACACATGGTCTCACAAGATGTAGTTTCTCTTTAAATATCCTTCTTGAAAATGGAATTGCAAATATACACAACCCGAAAGCAGTGAAGTTGTCACGTTGTGTAAGTCGTAAATAAAAAGGGAACACGATGATTTGCAAATCAACTTATATTCAATTGAATATAAGTTGAATATAAGCGAAACGTTTCTGGGTGTTGTTGATAAATGGGTGTGGCTTTTGCACAGGAGAGTTTTAACTTGCACTTACAGATGTAGCGACCGACTGTAGTTACTGACAGTGGCTTTTCTGAAGTGTTCCTGAGCCCATGTGGTGATATCCTTTACACACCGATGTGGCTTGTTGATGCAGTACCGCCTGAGGGATGGAAGGTGTGTAATATCATGGCTTACGTGCAGTGATTTCTCCACATTCTCTGAACCTTTTGATGATATTATGGAGCGTAGATGGTGAAATCCCTCAATTCCTTGTTGAGAAATGTTGTCCTTCAACAATTTGCTCAGGCATTTGTTGACAAAGTGGTGACCCTCGCCCCCGTCCTTGTTTGTGAACGACTGAGCATTTCATGGAAGCTGCTTTTATACCCAATCATGGCACCCACCTGTTCCCAATTAGCCCGTTCACCTGTGGGATGTTCCAAATAAGATGAGCATTCCTCAACTTCCTCACTCTTTTTTGCCACTTGTGCCAGCTTTTTTTAAAACACGTCACAGGCATCAAATTCCAAATGAGCTAATATTTGCTAAAAATAACAAAGTTTACCAGTTTGAACGTTAAATATCTTGTCTTTGCAGTCTATTCAATTGAATATAAGTTGAACAGGATTTGTTGTATTCTCTTTTTATTTACCATTTACACAACGTGACAACTTCACCGCTTTTGGGTAGTGTAAATCTGCCACCTAATCGATGTTTTGTTCTCCTTCTTTGTGGGTTAAAAAAGTATCTATATTACATAAATCCGCGGTCAAAGCGGTGAGTGTCCAATGACAGGAGGCGTTGAAGGTGAGGCCAGCTAGAAGGTCTTCCTGACAACAACTGGTGATCTGATTGGCTATGGCATATGTCTATCAAACCTCCACCATTCCCACATTTTTCAAGCTATTCAAAGCATTCCACCTTCAACACATTCCACTCATCCTGGACATTCAAACTACCATTTTTCCAAGTTCCAAACAAATTCAATGCAGAAATTCCCAGAATTCCCAGGTTTCCAAACCCTATTTTCACCCTTTTTTTCTGTCTCCTCCCACATTTTTCAACCCACTTCAACCGTCCAAACGTTCCTCTTAAGTTGTTTTTTGACCTGAAAAACTCCCGGTTTTCCCAAAATTCCAGGAATTCCGTAATACCATTTCTCAATTCAACATGTTGCTACTTCAACATTTCTCAACCGTTTTGAAAAATTCCAACACCAACCATTTCAGACTCATTCAGAACATTCTATTTAAAAAAAAAATTTTTTTTTAATCATTTTCGAAAAAAATCCCTCTTTTCCCAAAATTCCCAAATTTCCATGAAATTCCCATTGAAAAGAATGGGACATTTTCCAAAGTTCCACAACTCCCACATTTTTCATCCCATTCAAATCGTTCCAATGTCAAAATATTCAACATGTTCAGGAATTGTGTGCTCTACTTCAATAATTATTTTTAAGAATTCCCGGATTTCCTAGACTTCCCAGTTTTAGGGACATTTTCCCCATTTAAAACAAATTATCCATTTTTCAAACTTCCACAGTTCCCACATTTTTCAACCCATTCAAACCATTCCACCTTCAACACATTCAACTCATCCTGGACATTCAAACAACCATTTTTCCACGTTCAACACATTTCCAGGAATTCCTGTTTTTTCCCAACCTTTTTTCATCCGACGACCCCTTTCACATTTTTCAACCCACCGTCAAAACTTTCCTCTTAGTCAGGACAAAAAAACAAGTTGGTTTAAAAACTTGAAAAACTCCCGGTTTTCTTGAAATTCCGTAATACCATTTTTCAATTAAAAAACTGTAACTACTGCAACATTTCAGTCTATCAACTGTATGTGGCCGTTGACTTACAGTGCACACACATTGTTGATTCTGAAGGCAGATTTGGTACAGCATGGCAACAAAAGATAGCTGAATTCTGATTGGATACAAACTCTAAGCTAACAACAACAACGGGACTGGGAGGAGCAGAATATGACATGAAGACTATTAAATACTTTTACAGGTTTAGGGAAAGTCAATTACTTTGATCTTTAATTATGATCATGAATTCTGGTTCTGTTAGGCCTTGCTGGCCCACCACTGCATTTATTACATTTGTTCTGAAAGTGTCTTTATAATTCCAGAGTGTCTTCAATATAGAAGTCAGCCAAGTATCTGAACCAGGCCCTCAGGGAGTCCGGCAGTAGCTACACCAGCACCAGGACATCAATCCCTGGAACAAGCTCTCAAAGTCCACACGGAGGTTTTTCTACTTGTATTTATTTGGATTTTTGTACGCCATAGGAAAAGGTATGGTATGTACTTCGGTTTTAAAGGTGAACTGCACTTAAACTCACAATATGTTTGTGTCTATGCTTCACTGCTGAGAGTATTTGGCAAGCGCCGTTTTGTCCTACTAAATTCGCCGGCCCTTGAACTCACCATAGTTGCGTGGACTGTGACGCGACAGTTTGTTTACGTGTAAATGGTAAATGGGTTATACTTGTATGGCGCTTTTCTACCGTCAAGGTACTCAAAGCGCTTTGACACCATTTAAAAGTTAAAGTAGTGAAGTGAATTATATTTATATAGCGCTTTTCTCTAGTGACCCAAAGCGCTTTTCCATAGTGAAAGCCAATATCTAAGTTACATTCAAAGCAGAGTGGGTGACACTGGGTAAAGTGTCTTGCCCAAGGACACAACGGCAGTGACTAGGATGGCTGGAGCGGGGATCGAACCTGGAACCCTCAAGTTGCTGGCACGGCCGCTCTACCAATCGAGCTGTACCGCCCCGGAAAGTACCAATGATTGTCACACACGCACACTTGGTGTGGTGAAATTATTCTCTGACCCATCACCCTTGATCACCCCCTGGGAGGTGAGGGGAGCAGCGAGCAGCAGCGGTGGCTGCGCCCAGGGAATCATTTTTGGTGATTTAACCCCCAATTCCAAGCCTTGATGCTGAGTGCCAATGGCTCCCATTTTTATAGTCTTTGGTATGACTCGGCCGGGGTTTGAACTCACGACATACCCATCTGAAGGCGCACACTCTAACCACTAGGCCACCGAGTGGGTGGTATTTCCACATTCACCCATTCACCCACTGATGGCGGGAACTGGCCCCTAACCACCACCCATCAGGAGCAAGAAGCTGGGGGGGGGGAATCAAACCAGGAACCCTCAGGTTGCTGGCACGGCCACTCTCCCAACACGCGGCACGTTGTTCTCGTGTACGACTTTCTTCGACGCTGCCACAGAAAGACGTAACTCATGCCGCTCCTTCTTGGTCTCGTTTTGTCCACCAAATGTTTTACACTGTGCGTGGATGCACGACGGTGAGCTTTGTTGATGTTATTGACTTGTTGGAGTGCGAGTCAGGCCTATTTTAGCTAATCGATGCTAACATGCTACTTGGGCTATTTATGAGTTATCTCACCCTCTGAGAAGTTGGGGAATTTTGCCCATCGTTCACAACTTCTATGAGAAACAGTAAGACAAATGTTTTTGTTTTTTATTTTTTGGCATTCTTAATACGTAATAATCGTCTCGTGGCTAGGTGGCTAGCAATGCAGCTAATGGGAGCAATCAATTCTGCCTCTAAATCACTTTAAAAATGCATTGAAAAACTGTAGCTACATTGTTATCGTAAGAGCGAACACTGAGGAAATCTCTTTCTAGCGTACTAACTGTGGAGAATGCATAAATGTTTAAGAGTTCTTTCTTTATTCATAGTCATGTTTGGAGCAGCTAGTATTTTTCCATGTATACTTGTTTCTCTTTGTCTGCAGATGTCTGTGTAGTGTTTTAGGCATCGGAATGTGAGAGAGATGCATCCCCCTCCTTATCTT
The DNA here is from genome assembly GCF_033978785.1 of Entelurus aequoreus. NCBI lineage: Eukaryota > Metazoa > Chordata > Actinopteri > Syngnathiformes > Syngnathidae > Entelurus > Entelurus aequoreus. The sequence goes on from NC_084733.1 coordinate 93,311,041, forward strand.
ATCGGTGTTGGGGAAGGGGGAGGCATTCCTTTCTGGGGGTGGGGGGGGACTGTTTTCGTATTCAATAAATTGTCTCTTCCCGTTTGAATGTTAGACCATTTCGAGATGCCAGGTATGACCGCATTGGTGTGGACTGGTCTCCTAAAGCTTTAGTAAAACTTGATAATATTCATATTCTGTCTTGATGGTCCTTTTTACTCAGCATATATGTCATCTAAAGTGACCAGTGACTTTAATTCCCTGAGAGGGAAGGCTGGTCAGACGCAACATAACACATCGGCGTGCTACGGTATTGGCGGTAAAAGCTAGCTACGGCAAGAGATAAGCTAGCTTCTACGTCAACACCCGAATCGGGTTTGAGTTTATACTGCACAACACAATGTGATAGGACACTACTCTGTAAAACATAAACAATCATATTACAGTATCTGTAAAGTATTATTTCATGTTTTGTTTGTACAAAAGTATTTACATTAGGGCTGCAACTAACGATTAATTTGATAATGGATTAATCTGTCGATTACTACTTCGATTAATCGATTAATAATCGGATAAAAGAGACAAACTACATTTCTATCCTTTCCAGTATATTATTGGAAAAAAAAACAGCATACTGGCACCATACTTATTTTGATTATTGTTTCTCAGCTGTTTGTACATGTTGCAGTTTATAAATAAAGGTTTATTTAAAAAAAAAAAAAAAAAAAAAAAAAAAAATTTAAAGAGCCTCTGCGCATGCGCATAGCATAGATCCAACGTATCGATGACTAAATCAATCGGCAACTATTTTTATAATCGATTTTAATCGATTTTAATCGATTAGTTGTTGCAGCCCTAATTTACATAAGTACCAAAATATTGGTATGGAGACAGCACTAGCACCGATACATGCACTGATGCGCTCCTTTTGCTTACGACTTGCACAAATTGGGGGAAATGATCCAAATTGGCTTTATTGGCTTGGCTTTGGTCCAAAATAAAAATGAACAACATGACAAAATGCAAACATAATAACTGAAAGAGTCAACGCGCCAACTGAATAGTGAATTATATTTATATAGCGCTTTTCTCTAGTGACTCAAAGCCCTTTTTACATAGTGAAACCCGACATCTAGGTTCCATTTAAAGCAGGGTGGGTGGCACTGGGAGCAGGCGGGTCAAGTGTCTTGCCCAAGGACACCACGGCAGTGACTAGGGCGGGGGGTCAGCAATCCGTGGCTCTTTAGTGCCGCCCTAGTGGCTACCTGGAGCATTTTTTAAAAAATGATTGAAAATGGAAAAACATATTTGGTGAAAATCGTTTTGTCCTTCTAATTTCGGCGGTCCTTGAACTCATCATAGTGTGGGCTGTGACGCAACAGTTTGTTTACCTGTCAAATCTTCCACTCCTCCTTGGTCTCATTTTGTCCACCAAAAGTTTTATGCTGTGCGTGAATGCGCAAAGGTGCGCTTTGTTGATGTTATTGACTTGTTGGAGTGCTAATCAGGCATATTTGGTCAGCGCATGACTACAAGCTAACCAATGCTAACATGCTATGTAGCAGGGGTCACCAACGCGGTGCCCGCGGGCACCAGGTAGCCCGTAAGGACCAGATGAGTAGCCCGCTGGCCTGTTCTAAAAATAGCTCAAATAGCAGCACTTACCAGTGAGCTGCCTCTATTTTTTAAATTGTATTTATTTACTAGCAAGCTGGTCTCGCTTTGCCAGACATTTTTAATTCTAAGAGAGACAAAACTCAAATAGAATTTGAAAATCCAAGAAAATATTTTAAAGACTTGGTCTTCACTTGTTTAAATAAATTCATTATTTTTTTTACTTTGCTTCTTATAACTTTCAGAAAGACAATTTTAGAGAAAAAATACAACCTTAAAAATGATTTTAGGATTTTTAAACACATATACCTTTTTACCTTTTAAATTCCTTCCTCTTCTTTCCTGACAATTGAAATCAATGTTCAAGTAAATTTATTTTTTTTATTGTAAAGAATAATAAATACATTTTAATTTAATTATTCATTTTAGCTTCTGTTTTTTCGACGAAGAATATTTGTGAAATATTTCTTCAAACTTATTATGATTAAAATTCAAAAAAAAATATTCTGGCAAATCTAGAAAATCCGTAGGATGAAATTTAAATCTTATTTCAAAGTCTTTTGAATTTCTTTTTAAAATTTTGTTCTGGAAAATCTAGAAGAAATAATGATTTGTCTTTGTTAGAAATATATATATATTTTAACCTATTTAAAACATGTCATCAAAATTTTAAAATTAATCTTAATCAGGAAAAATGACTAATGATGTTCCATAAATTCTTTTTTTAATTTTTTCAAAAAGATTCAAATTAGCTAGTTTTTCTCTTCTTTTTTTTCGGTTGAATTTTGAATTTTAAAGAGTCGAAATTGAAGATAAACTATGTTTCAAAATTTAATTGTCATTTTTTTGTGTGTTTTCTCCTCTTTTAAACCGTTCAATTAAGTGTAAATGTCATTAATTATTAATAATAACATAGAGTTAAAGGTAAATTGAGCAAATTGGCTATTTCTGGCAATTTATTGAAGTGTGTATCAAACTGGTAGCCCTTCGCATTAATCACTACCCAAGAAGTAGCTCTTGCTTTCAAAAAGGTTGGTGACCCCTGCCATGCTAACATGCTATGTAGGCTAGCTGTATGTACACATTGCATCATTATGCCTCATTTGTAGCTATATTTGAGCTAATTTATTATCCTTTACTTTTATCCTCTCTGTATATAATTTAGTTTTCATGTTTCAAGACACATTATCTGTATGTAATATCGGCTGAAATTCAGATAGTTGTTTGTGTGCCGTGTTGTTCCAGACCACAGCAAACATTAGCAACATTTCTGTCAACGAAGACTTGCTTAAGCTCTGCGAAACATAGTCATTTTGATAGTAGGCTATTATAGCTAATATAGACACTTACTTACGTATATACGGCTTTTCTGATAGTTGTTTGTGTGCCGTGTTGTTCCAGACCACAGCAAACATTAGCAACATTTCTGTCAACGAAGACTTGCTTAAGCCTGCGTAACATAGTCATTTTGATAGTAGGCTATTATAGCTAATATAGACACTTACTTACGTATATACGGCTTTTCTGATAGTTGTTTGTGTGCCATGTTGTTCCAGACCACAGCAAACATTAGCAACATTTCTGTCAACGAAGACTTGCTTAAGCTCTGCCAAACATAGTCATTTTGATAGTAGGCTATTATAGCTAATATAGACACTTACTTACGTATATATACGGCTTTTCTGATAGTTGTTTGTGTGCCATGTTGTTCCAGACCACAGCAAACATTAGCAACATGTCTGTCAACGAAGACTTGCTTAAGCCTGCGTAACATAGTCATTTTGATAGTAGGCTATTATAGCTAATATAGACACTTACTTACGTATATACGGCTTTTCTGATAGTTGTTTGTGTGCCGTGTTGTTCCAGACCACAGCAAACATTAGCAACATTTCTGTCAACGAAGACTTGCTTAAGCTCTGCGAAACATAGTCATTTTGATACTAGGCTATTATAGCTAATATAGACACTTACTTACGTATATACGGTTTTTCATTTTTTGTGGCTCGAGACATGTTTGTTTTTTCTATTTTTGTTCCAATATGGCTCTTTCGACGTTTTGGGTTGCCGACCCCTGGACTAGGGGATCGAACCTGGAACCCTCAAGTTGCCGGCACGGCCACTCTACCGACCCGAGCCATACCGAACATGGTTGTTAGGAATTGGAAAAGGGGCTATGATGAATGAAGCTGGGGGTCTTCGGGACGTATCGTGTCAACAAATATAATCATGTCATCAATAAAGCCAAATAGTTACTTCTTCACTCATTCCAACTGAAATAAAGTCTCGTGGCTTGAAGGAAGAGAACTGCTCAGCTTCACGTCTCATCTCATTTATGAGTCTTCCGGCGGCGTGGACTAGACACCACCACACCACCACAACATCACCACCACAACCACAACAACAACAACAAGTACATACCGGTGAATTTCCATTTTAGACGCCAGAGCACATCTCTGGTCGTGGACGCTCGTGGACGGCTTGTAAAGTAGACCCGAGGACTGGATCTGTAGACCCGAGGACTGGATCTGTAGACCCGAGGACTGGATCTGTAGACCCGAGGACTGGATCTGTAGACCCGAGGACTGGATCTGCATGGCTCCTCACTGCGACCTTGCACTCCCTCCAGTCACTAACACCCAGCCAG
>NC_084733.1:93320280-93380280 GCF_033978785.1 Entelurus aequoreus
GGAGCAGGTAAAAAAGTTTCTGTACGTAAACCCGCAGACGTATAAATATTTTTACCAGTAGAGAGTTGCGGGGTGTACAATTGCCGGTGGATTTCACCGGTTCCTACGGCGGGATTCAGGATTCAGTGGCACAGAGTCTGACAGTCTCCTCAAACCATGTTTCTAGTGACAGCCACAATTGGAACCAGATCTCTTACCCTCAAAAACTACTTGTCCGCACACAAGAGTCTTTTACCAAATGATGAAAAGTCAACTTAAGAAGTTTTTAAACTTGAAACTAAAAACTAACCAGATCCAGAACTAACTAACTGTAAAGCCGCTTCATAGAGTTCAGCAGGAACTGTTCCTCGTATCGATATAAGCAGTTCTTAATTTGACATTGTGACCTAGAATATCACTTGAACTAATAATAACTCCAAGTCAGCAACCAGAAACTTACGAGTCACGAGTCATCTTGGCAACACCGCCTGAGTCCACCACAAGGAAGTTCTGTTGTCGAAAGTGTTTGTCCCGAGTTCTCCAGGTCTCCACTTTGTCTACGGACTCCTCGGCAGGCTGGAGGACTAACCGGCTGACTCCAGACGGGAGAAAAGTGAGCGGCCTTTAGATGGACGTGACAGTGGGAGGGCGCACACCCCACCCGCACCGCCAACTGGAGCCGGGGCTAAAAGTGGAGTGTCCGGGGTTGGGGGGGAGGGGTTGCAACATGGGATGTTCAAATCTCCGGTACAACGTATCTCTTCCCCCAAAATAGACGTTGTGACCTGCATGCATCATCAGCCAGGATTATCCAGGGGATTTGCAGGATCCACCGGGACACGGTCTGCTCATTCCACGCGGATGACACAATGTTTGATCACAGGAGGGAACAATTCATGACGCGAAAGAACTGCATTGGGATGTTTTTTTCCTGGGGACAGGCCACCAGATGTGTAGTGAAGCCTCTGTTGTCGTTATACAAACAAACACTAAAGATACTTGACCACAAACCAATGAAGCATCATCACTGCCTTATTACCCAAATTTCTCATTTTTAAAAGCCATTTTAAGTGTCTTAATGGATTAGCCCCTGGTGTGTAAAGAAGTACACGGGTACAGTAGTGAAGGTGTGGTCGATGGGAGCTGTAGACCAGTGTTTTTCAACCTTTTTTGAGCCAAGGCACATTTTTTGCGTTGAAAAAATCCAGAGGCACACCATCCATCCATCCATCCATCTTCTTCCGCTTATCCGAGGTCGGGTCGTAGGGGCAGCAGCCTAAGCAGAGAAGCACAGACTTCCCTCTCCCCAGCCACTTGGTCCAGCTCCTCCCGGGGGATCCCGAGGCGTTCCCAGGCAAGCCGGGAGACATAGTCTACGCAACGTGTCCTGGGTCTTCCCCGTGGCCTCCTACCGGTCGGACGTGCCCTAAACACCTCCCTAGGGAGGCGTTCGGGTGGCATCCTGACCAGATGCCCGAACCAACTCATCTGGCTCCTCTCCATGTGGAGGAGCAGCGGCTTTACTTTGATCTCCTCCCGGATGGCAGAGCTTCTCACCCTATCTCTAAGGGAGAGCCCCGCCACCCGGCGGAGGAAACTCATTTGGGCCGCTTGTACCCGTGATCTTGTCCTTTCGGCCATAACCCAAAGCTCATGACCATAGGTGAGGATGGGAACGTAGATCGACCGGTAAATTGAGAGCTTTGCCTTCCGGCTCAGCTCCTTCTTCACCACAATGGCTCGATACAGCGTCCGCATTACTGAAGACGCCGCACCGATCCGCCTGTCGATCTCACCATCCACTCTTCCCTCACTCGTGAACAAGACTCCCAGGTACTTGAACTCCTCCACTTTGGGCAGGGTCTCCTCCGCAACCCGGAGATGGCACTCCACCCTTTTCCGGGCGAGAACCATGGACTCGGACTTGGAGGTGCTGATTCTCATCCCAGTCGCTTCACACTCGGCTGCGAACCGATCCAGTGAGAGCTGAAGATCCTGGCCAGGTGAAGCCATCAGGACCACATCATCTGCAAAAAGCAGAGACCTAATCCTGCAGCCACCAAACCGGATCCCCTCAACGCCTTGACTGCGCCTAGAAATTCTGTCCATAAAAGTTATGAACAGAATGGGTGACAAAGGGCAGCCTTGGCGGAGTCCAAGAGGAGGCACACCACCAGCAGAAAACATTAAAAAATGAAACTCAGTTGACAGTAAAAAGTCGTTGTCGCAATTGTTGGATACGACTTTAAACACAAACACTTATGGTCATGATCTTTGGGTTATGACCGAAAGGACAAGATCACGGGTACAAGCGGCCCAAATGAGTTTCCTCCGCCGGGTGGTGGGTCTCTCCCTTAGAGATAGGGTGAGAAGCTCTGTCATCCGGGAGGAGCTCAAAGTAAAGCCGCTGCTCCTCCACATGGAGAGGAGCCAGATGAGGTGGTTCGGGCATCTTCCCGGGATGCCACCCGAACGCCTCCCTAGGGAGGTGTTTAGGGCACGTACGACCGGCAGGAGGCCACGGGGAAGACCCAGGACACGTTGGGAAGACTATGTCTCCCGGCTGGTCTGGGAACGCCTCGGGATCCCCCGGGAAGAGTTAGACGAAGTGGCTGGGGAGAGGGAAGGCTGGGCTTCTCTGCTTAGGCTGCTGTCCCCGCGACCCGACCTCGGATAAGCGGAAGAAAATGGATGTATGGATGGACGGCGTGGCGAAGTTGGTAGAGTGGCTGTGCCAGCAATCGGAGTGTTGCTGGTTACTGGGGTTCAATCCCCACCTTCTACCATCCTAGTCACGTCCGTTGTGTCCTTGGGCAAGACACTTCACCCTTGCTCCTGATGGGTGCTGGTAGCGCCTTGCATGGCAGCTCCCTCCATCAGTTTGTGAATGTGTGAATGTGGAAATAGTGTCAAAGCGCTTTGAGTACCTTGAAGGTAGAAAAGCGCTATACAAGTATAACCCATTTTATGGACTTTAAAGCATAACCAAGCATGCATCACTATAGCTCTTGTCTCAAAGTAGGTGTACTGTCACCACCTGTCACATCACGCCGTGACTTATTTTGAGTTTTTTGCTGTTTTCCTGTGTGTAGTGTTTTACTTCTTGTCTTGCGCTCCTATTTTGGTGGCTTTTTCTCTTGTTTTGGTATTTTCCTGTCGCAGTTGCATGTCTTCCTTTGAGCGATATTTCCCCGCATCTACTTTGTTTTAGCACTCAAGACTATTTCAGTTGTTTTCATCCTTCTTTGTGGGGACATTGTTGATTGTCACGTCATGTTCGGATGTACTTTGTCTTTGCTCCACAGTAAGTCTTTGCTGTCGTCCAGCATTCTGTTTTTCTTTACTTTGCAGCCAGTTCAGTTGTAGTTTCGTTCCCTAAGCTCCAATGCCTTTTCTTAGGGGCACTCACCTTTTGTTTATTTTTGGTTTAAGCATTAGACACCTTTTACCTGCACTCTGCCTCCCGCTGTTTCCCACAACTACAAAGCAATTAGCTACCTGCTGCCACCTGCTGATATGGAAGAGTATTACACGGTTACTCTGCCGAGCTCTAGACAGCACAACTCAACATCATTTGCAGACTATAATTACTGCTTTGCAGAACATATTTTCAACCCAAAAAGGGGAAATAGGTGAAAATACTCTGGGTCAGTCCGAGTTCTCAGTGAAGGTCTCACCTCTGTGGAAGTCTTTGCCACTGGAGTCAAAGTCACATTCCACTTTTCTCCACAAAACTGAAAAAGTGGCTTGAGGAAAATCAGAAGTGTGAGCACTAGAACTGGGTGTAGTACGCACTAGTGTTGTCCCCTAACAATATTTTGGTACTTTTCGGTATTTTTTTCTAAATAAAAGGGGACCACAAAAATTTTTGTTATTGTCTTTATTTGAACGAAAAATTACCGTTATTTTTTACGTATTAAATCATTTGGTCTAAAAAAAAACAAAAAACAATAATATCCTTTGTGGGCAATAATTTGTGGGTCGATATTCTGTATGGCAGCGCTACAATAACTAAACACACTCTTGCTGTGCAATGACAAGGACAAGAACGCATGTATTGATACTAGGATACTAGTAAAGTATCGGTATACTAATGAATCATATTCGGTACTATACCACCTCTAAAAAGTACCGGTTTCACCCCCACCTTTTTTTTTTAACAGGCATGACGGCGCGTCGTCACGTGGTGACATTGCTGGTTTTACGAGCAGAGGAGCATGTTGGGCAGCGCACACACACAGAGTACTTACAAGCAGACACAGTGTGTAGACAGAAAAGGGAGAATGGACGCATTTTGGTGTAAAAAGTCAAGATAAAGGTGAAGTTATAACGGCTAACATCCATCCACAGTGTTTTAGCTACTGCTAAATCACTAATCCTGGCCTCCATGGTGACAAATAAAGTATGTTTCTTACAAGTAGCATTATCACTGGAGGACGAGGAATATCTAAACATGCTTCACTACACAGCGTAGGAGGATACAATAGCTCACCGCCGTCACAATGTAAACAAATGCCATGGGTGGATCTACACCTGACATCCACTGTAATGATACCAAGTACAGGAGCGTATCTAGTCGATACTACTACGATTACATCCATATTTTTTTATCCTTTTTAAAAAATTCATATTATGTTTATAAAGTCAGTAAATATGTCCCTGGACACATGAGGACTTTGAATATGACCAATGTATGATCCTGTAACTACTTGGTATCACATCCATACCTAAATGTGTGGTATCATCCAAAACTAATGTCAAGTATCAAAGAAGAGACAAATAAGTGATTATTACATTTGAACAGAAGTGTAGATAGAACATGTTCAAACAGGAAATAAGCAGATATTAACAGTAAATGAACAAGTGGATTAATAATCCATTTTTACAGTTTGTCCTTTATAAAATAATAGGTGTATAAATGACACAATATGTTACTGCAGACTAATTAGGAGTCTTTGTTTGTTTACTGACTACTAAAAGACAAGTTGTCACTATTTTATTGAAGGACTAAATGACAATAATAAACATATGTTTCATGTACACTAACATTTGTGGTTACAATAAAGACATTATTTTGTGGTCCCCTTTGTTTAGAAAAGTATGGAATTATATTGTGGTACCGGTACCAAAATATTGGTATCGGGACAACCCTAATTGATGCAAGCATTGTTACCATAGCAACACCCTGAGTCAATATGGTGTCGATACTAGCATGATGTCATTCATACTTTTTTCCCTTCTGGGTTTGGAAAAAGTTGAAGCAAAAAAGTATCCACATCTGTGATACTGCTCTGGTATTTACTTGCTGTGGGGTCAATATCAACATTTGCAGCATCGCCCAGTCCCACCAAGTATGGCCTTTAAAAGAGTCTCCCACACCCGCTCATTCATTCACCCCTCCATTCCCACACTGTGCACCCTTTCTCTGGCCCTCCTCCATTCAGTGGCCCCTTTCTCCTCTCCTCAGCTCACCTCCCATGCTAAGTGGGGTCTCCATGGTGATGTCCTTTTTATCCCCGGGCAGGCTGGGCCTGACAGGATTACACTTTGTGAAGTATTTGTCTCAGCACGCTTTATAGAGCCAGCATTTCTACATTTTCAACAGGGGCGTCACTAGCTTTTAAGGACAGGGGGGGCTTAGCCCCCAGGAGATGCACAGGATGCGAGCGAACGTAGCGCACGAGCACAAAACTTCACAAACGGCTAACAAAGACTTAAAAAATTATTCATTGTTATTATTTTAATTTTAAAAAATGCACGGGCTTTTAACCATTTTTTTTCTTTTTCTTTTTATGTATTTATTCATTTTACATTAAATGTCTTGGTTTTTCCTCCCTCTGAAAATCCTATGAAATGTTTAACAAGCCATCCTATAATAACACAACAGCTATTAATGTAACAATACAATAAAACAAATATATTTAATGATGTTTTTTTTCATTATTTTAACAATAGGCTAATGTATATTACTTTATATAGATTCTACAAGAAACACAAAACTTAAAAACTAAATTATTTACAATTGCAGACACACATTTTCGGGCCACTTTATAATGAATATTTCGGCATGTCAATCAATGTCAATCAATCAATCAATGTTTATTTATATAGCCCTAAATCACAAGTGTCTCAAAGGGCTGTACAAGCCACAACGACATCCTCGGTACAGAGCCCACATACGGGCAAGGAAAAACTCACCCCAGTGGGACGTCGGTGAATGACTATGAGAAACCTTGGAGAGGACCGCATATGTGGGTAACCCCCCCCACTCTAGGGTCTTTGTAAAAAAAAAAAAAAAAATATATATATATATATATATATATATATATATATATATATATATAACACCAAATTATTTAGGGGGGCTTAAGAATATTTTAGGGGGGCTTAAACCCCCCTAAAATAGGCCTAACAACGCCAATGCATTTCAATGAGAGAAAGTTTGCGTGAGCGCCACCATTTGTACAGTCCTTGGTGGTCGGAGTGGAACTCGGCCTGTTAATGTCTTTTATTTGCACACCCAGATACAAAAACAAAAGCAAAAAAAAATGTGCCCTAAGATCTTGTAAAGACACCTACCCTTAACATCAAAACTTATTTCACCAAGTACCACCCCAGGAAGCACTTTTCTCTCCAAGTACCACCACGTTGGAACCCAGTAGCCTAGTAGGGCTAAGTATTCACTCAAAACAAGGCTTTATCTAACAAGTATTGTTAATATTTTTGGCCACTGTAACATGACACACAGTTTGAACAGTAACACATACTTGCCAACCTTGAGACCTCCGATACCGGGAGGTGGGGGGCGTGGTTGGGGGCGTGGTTAAGAGGGGAATATATTTAAGCTAGAATTTACCAACTCAAGTATTTCATATATATATATAAGAGATGTCTGATAATATCGGCCGGCCGATATTATCGGCCGATAAATGCTTTAAAATGTAATATCGGAAATTATCGGTATCGTTTTTTTTATTATCGGTATCGGTTTTTGTTTTTGTTTTTTTTTTGTTTTTTTTAAAAAAAAATTATTAAATCAACCCAAAAAACCTCCCTCCCCCATTTACACTCATTCACACAAAAGGGTTGTTTCTTTCTGTTATTAATATTCTGCTTCCTACATTATATATCAATATATATCAATACAGTCTGCAAGGGATACAGTCCGTAAGCACACATGATTGTGCGTGCTGCTGCTCCACTAATAGTACTAACCTTTAACACTTCATTTTACTAATTTTCATTAATTACTAGTTTCTATGTAACTGTTTTTATATTTTTTTACTTTCTTTTTTATTCAAGAAAATGTTTTTAATTTATTTATCTTATTTTATTTTATTAATTTTAAAAAAAAGGACCTTATCTTCACCATACCTGGTTGTCCAAATTAGGCATAATAATGTGTTAATTCCACAAATGTATATATCAGTATCGGTATCGGTTGATATCGGTATCGGTAATTAAAGAGTTGGACAATATCGGAATATTGGATATCGGCAAAAAGCCATTATCGGACATCCCTAATATATATATATATATGGGGCGGCATGGCCCCATATATATATTTACAAAGGACTCCCTGTGGGAGTCCTTTGTACAGGGTACATGCGGACCCTAATAAAAATGTCAATAGCAGTGTGCTCTGTGGTGTGGCAAACATGGTAAACATGGTAAGGAGCGCAGCAGTTTGTATGGACAACAATGGTAACTGCTGTGTGTCTGCTTAGGCGCTTGCACAAACCTTGAAAAAGTCTGTAATGCAGAAAAAAAAAGAAAAAAAGAAAAGCCGACTTGAATTCAGATCAAACTCAACAATTATCTCCAGATTGCAACGGAGGTTGGAAGAAGAACTTGGCAGAACTTGTCCTCCACCACATATGGTAATGTTGGGCTCAATTTGGGACTCCACCGCTCTCACTCATGACTCATCATAGTCGGTGTTAGGCAACCTACAGGAGGTCCTCGCTACTTTCCTCTACTGCAAACTTAGTCCTGGTCTAGTCTCAGTCAGAACACTACGCTCCGTGATATCATCAAAAGGTTGAGAGAATGTGGAGAAATCACTGCAGGTAAGCCATGATATTACTTGCCAACCCTCACGTTTTTAGCGGGAGACTCCCGGTATTCAGCGCCTCTCCCGACAACCTCCCGGCAGATATTTTCTCCCGACAAACTCCCGGTATTCAGCCGGAGCTGGAGGCCACGCCCCCTCCAGCTCAATGCGGACCTGAGTGGAGACGGCCTGTTCTCACGTCCGCTTTCCCACAATATAAACAGCTTGCCTGCCCAATGACGTCGTGACATCTAGGGCTTTTATAGAGTGCACAACTGCGCACACCACAAGGAGACGAAGCGGAAGAACGAGGAAATTACAGACATGGCGGCCGAAATGATGTACTCATCATGAACGGAGAAGTTAAACAGGACAATACTGCCATCTAATGGATAGCCACTGGAACACTGAAATTCAAGTTGTTGTTTTTTTTTTTTTCTATGTAAATAAAATAAAATTTAAAAAATATATATATAGCTAGAATTCACTGAAAGTCAAGTATTTCATACACACACACACATATATATATATATATATATATATATATATATATATATATATATATATATATATATATATATATATATATATATATATATATATATATATATATATATATATATATATATATATATATATATGTCTTAATTAGATTATCCAGAAAATAGTGCTCGATACCGTGGTAGAGCGTAATATGTATGTGTGGGAAAAAAATCACAAGACTATTTCATCTCTACAGGCCTGTTTCATGAGGGGTTTCCTCAATCCTCTCCTGAGGATTGAGGAAACCCCTCATGAAACAGGCCTGTAGAGATGAAATAGTCTTGTGATTTTTTTCCCACACATACATATATATATATATATATATATATATATATATATATATATATATATATACATATATATATATATATATATATATATATATATATATATATATATATATATATATATGTATATATATATATATATATATGAAATACTCGAGTTGGTGAATTCTAGCTGTAAATAACCACGCCCCCAACCACGCCCCCCACCCCCAAACAACCCCCCCACCCCCACCCCCACCCCCGACCAAGCCCCCCCACCTCCCGATATTGGAGGTCTCAAGGTTGGCAAGTATGGCCATGATATTACACACCTTGGATCCCTCAGGCGCTACTGTATCAAAAAACGACATCAGTGTGTAAAGGATATCACCACATGGGCTCAGGAAGACTTCAGAAAACCACTGTCAGTAACTACAGTTGGTCGCTACATCTGTAAGTGCAAGTTAAAACTCTACTATACAAAGCCAAAGCCATTTATCAACAACACCCAGAAACGCCGCCGGCTTATTTGGGCCCGAGCTCATCTAAGATGGACTGATGCAAAGTGGGAAAAGTGTTCTGCGGTCTGACGAGTCCACATTTCAAATTGTTTTTGGAAAGTGTGGACCAACGAGGAAAAGAACCACGGGGACTGTTCTAGGGTGAAAGTGTAAAAGGCAGCATGTGTGATGGTATGGGGGTGTATTAGGGGCCAAGACATGGGTAACTTACACATCTGTGAAGGCGCCATTAATGCTGAAAGGTACATACAGCTTTTGGAGCAACATATGTTGTTATCATGGACGCCCCTGCTTATTTCAGCAAGACAAATGCCAAGCCAGGTGTTACAACAGCGTAGTAAAAGAGTGCGGGTACTAGACTAGCCTGCCTGTAGTCCAGACATTGAAAATGTGTGAAGTAGAGTAGTCCGATAATGGCTTTTTGCCGATATCCGATATTCCGATATTGTCCAACTCTTTAATTACCAATACCGATATCAACCGATATATACAGTCGTGGAATTAACACATTATTATGCCTAATTTGGACAACCAGGTATGGTGAAGATAAGGTACTTTAAAAAAATAAAAAATAAAAATAAGATAACTAAATTAAAAACATTTTCTTGAATAAAAAAGAAAGTAAAAGAATATAAAAACAGTTACATAGAAACTAGTAATGAATGAAAATGAGTAAAATGAAGTGTTAAAGGTTAGTACTATTAGTGGAGCAGCAGCACGCACAATCATGTGTGCTTACGGACTGTATCCCTTGCAGACTGTATTGATATATATTGATATATAATGTAGGAAGCAGAATATTAATAACAGAAAGAAACAACCCTTTTGTGTGAATGAGTGTAAATGGGGGAGGGAGGTTTTTTGGGTTGGTGCACTAATTGTAAGTGTATCTTGTGTTTTTATGTTGATTTAATTAAAAAAAAACAAAAAAAAAAAACAAAAAAAAACGATACAGATAATAAAAAAACCGATACCAATAATTTCCGATATTACATTTTAACGCATTTATCGGCAGGCCGATATTATCGGACATCCCTAGTGTGCAGGCTAAAATATGAGAAGGGAGACTGTTGAACAACTTAAGCTGTACATCAAGCAAGAATGGGAAAGAATTCCACTTCAAAAATGTGTCTCCTCACTTCCCAAACCTTTACTGAGTGTTGTTAAAAGGAAAGGCCATGTAACACAGTGGTAAAAATGCCTTTTTTGCAATGTGTTGCTGCCATTACATTCTAAGTTCATGATTATTTGCCAAAAGTGTGAACGAGAAATATCTTGTCTTTGCAGTCTATTTAATTGTATATAAGTTGAAAAGGATTTCTCTTTTTATTTACCTTTTACACAACGTGACAACTTCACTGCTTTTGCAGTTCACAGTATCGCCCACCCGGACTGCTAAATGACAACAAATGTACACACGTAAAAATCAGCAAAAATAAAAGCCACATTATTGTTGCAGAGCATCCACAGACTGCACAGTTGACTTATAAAAAAAGTCACGCCAGACAGCTGCTGTGGACAAGAAGCGACAGATGGAGCAACTGAGCAACCACCTGTTTGTACACACAACACCCGGGTACTCATACACACTCGTGGAAGGACCAGCCCCCAAATTGACACCCACCAAAATATTTCTAGAAGGATGTGCTTCGAAGAAATCATATAACAATGAAGTCAGACTGCAACGTACAGTGGTGGTGAAAAGTGTACGTACACGTGTGAAGGACATCATGTCATGGCTGTCAATCATTTCTACAACTCTTATTTTGTTGTGATGTAGTGATTGGAGCACATACTTGTTGCTCACTAAAAACATTCATGAAGTTTGCTTCTTTTATGAATTTATTATGGATGAAAATGTGACTAATCAAAAGTATACATACAGCAATGTTAATATTTGCTTACATGTCCTAAAAAAAAAAAAAAAGACTTCTTTAAAAAGACTTTTTTAAAAGCATTCACAGTCTGTGGTGCCCTCAGGTGGTCAGGGAGAGCAGAAAGCCCGGTCTCCCGTTGTCCCTTGGCAAGTTTACCTGCAATAAGGCGCTTTTGGTAGCCATCCACAAGCTTCTGCTTGACCACTTGACCACTAAATTGCTGCAGTTCAGCTAAATGTGTTGCTTTTCTGACATGGACTTGTTTCTTCAGCATTGTCCACACCTTTAAGTCAGGACTTTGGGAAGGAAATTCCAAAACCTTCATTCTAGCCTGATTTAGCCATTCCTTTACCACTTTTGACGTCATTGTCCTGTTGGAACACCCAACAAGACCCAACCTCCGGGCTGATGATTTTAGCTTGTCCTGGAGAATTTGGAGCTAATCCTCCTTTTTCATTGTCCCATTTAAAGCAGCAGTTGCATTGTGGGAATTTTTCCAGTTCAACAAACAACTTTGTTTTTTTGTCCTGATTAAGAGGAATTATTTGACGTTGAAGTGGGTTGAAAAGTAGTCGCCAGAAAAAAAAGGGTGGAAATAGGGCTTTGCAAAAAATGGAATTCTGGAAAATCCTGGAATTTTTTTGAAGTTGGAAAAATGATAGTTTGAATGTCCAGGATGAGTGGAATGTGTTGAAGGTGGAATGGTTGGAATGGGTTGAAAAATGTGGAAATTGTGCAACTTGGAAAAATGTCCCATTCATTTTGAATGGGGAAAAACGTCCCTGAAAACTGGGAATTTTTGGAAATCTGGGAATTTTTTTAAATTGTTGAAGGAGAGCACACCATTTTGAAAAATGTGGAAATTGTGCAACTTGGAAAAATGTCCCATTCATTTTGAATGGGGAAAAATGTCCCTGAAAACTGGGAATTTTTGGAAATCCGGGAATTTTTAAAAAATTGTTGGAGAGCACACAATTTTGAAAAATGTGGAAATTGTGCAACTTGGAAAAATGTCCCTGAAAACTGGGAATTCTTGGAAATCCGGGAATTTTTTAAAAATTGTTGAAGGAGAGCACACAATTTTGAAAAATGTGGAAATTGTGCAACTTGGAAAAATGTCCCATTCATTTTGAAAGGGGAAAAATGTCCCTGAAAACGGGAATTCTGGGAAATCCGGGAATTTTTTTTTAATTGTTGAAGGAGAGCACACCATTTTGAAAAATGTGGGAAATTGTGCAACTTGGAAAAATGTCCCATTCATTTTGAAAGGGGAAAAATGTCCCTGAAAACTGGGAATTCTTAGAAATCCGGGAATTTTTTAAAATTGTTGAAGGAGAGCACACCATTTTGAAAAATGTGGGAAATTGTGCAACTTGGAAAAATGTCCTATTCATTTTGAATGGGGAAAAATGTCCCTGAAAACTGGGAATTTTGGGAAATCCGGGAATTTTTTTAAATCGTAGAAGGAGAGCACACAATTTTGAAAAATTTGGAAATTGTGCAACTTGGAAAAATGTCCCATTCATTTTGATTGGGGAAAATGTCCCTGAAAACTGGGAATTTTTGGAAATACGGGAAAAAAATTTAAATTGTTGAAGGAGAGCACACCATTTTGAAAAATTTGGAAAAATGTGGGAAATTGTGCAACTTGGAAAAATGTCCCATTCCCTTTGAATGGGGGAAAATGTCCCTGAAAACTGGGAATTCTTAGAAATCCGGGAATCTTTTTAAATTGTTGAAGGAGAGCACACCATTTTGAAAAATGTGGGAAATTGTGCAACTTGGAAAAATGTCCTATTCATTTTCAATGGGGAAAAATGTCCCTGAAAACTGGGAATTCTTGGAAATCCGGGAAAAAAATTTAAATTGTTGAAGGAGAGCACACAATTTTGAAAAATGTGGAAATTGTGCAACTTGGAAAAATGTCCCTGAAAACTGGGAATTCTTAGAAATCCGGGAATTTTTTAAAATTGTTGAAGGAGAGCACACCATTTTGAAAAATTTGGAAATTGTGCAACTTGGAAAAATGTCCCATTCATTTTGAATGGGGAAAAATGTCCCTGAAAACTGGGAATTTTTGGAAATCCGGGAATTTTTTTTAAATTGTTGAAGGAGAGCACACCATTTTGAAAATGTTGAATATTTTGGAGTTGGAACGGTTCGAATCGGATGAAAAATTGTGGAACTTTGAAAAATGTCCCATTGATTTCAATGGGACATTTCATGAAAATGTGAGAATTTTGGGAAAAGCCGGAATTTTTGTTAGAAAATGTTAAAAGACTTGAATTTGGAGCTAATCCTCCTTTTTCATTATCCCATTTAAAGCAGCAGTTCCATTGGCAGCGAAACAGGCCCAGAGCATAATACTACCACCACCATGCTCGACGGTAGGAATGGTGTTCCTGGGATTAAAGGCCTCACCTTTTCTCCTCCAAACATATTGCTGGCTATTGTGGCCAAACAGCTCACTTTTTGTTTCCTTGACCCACAGTTGTTGAGGTTGTGTGGACATCCACTCATGAAACATCATACAAACACTAAGTAAAGGAACATTCCACTTCCTTGGCCTAAATGCCAACATGAATGTTGTGTTGAGGGTTGAGGGGACGACTCCAGGCTGAGCGGGAGAAGTTACAAGGCCAGATAATGAGGCCAGGCAGCAGTGACAAGATGGCAACTGACCAACACCCAAGTGTGACTGTGCAACTTCTCAAGTGTCAAATTGTGCTAACCTGGCAGCTTTGGAGCGTGAAAGTGCAAACACACCCTGCACCGTTTCTGTGGGGTCAAATGTTTCACCAACGTGAAGCTACAATCCCAGAAAAATCTTATTTTCTGTGGGGTCACATGTTTCACCAACGTGAAGCTACAATCCCAGAAAAATCTTACAAAGTCGGTTTCCATATGAGTTGGGAAATGGTGTTAGATGTAAATATAAACGGAATACAATGATTTGCAAATCCTTTTCAAGCCATATTCAGTTGAATATGCTACAAAGACAACATATTTCATGTTCAAACTCATAAACTTTACTTTTTTTTTTGCAAATAATAATTAACTTAGAATTTCATGGCTGCAACACGTGCCAAAGTATTTGGGAAAGGGCATGTTCACCACTGTGTTACATGGCCTTTCCTTTTAACAACACTCAGTAAAGGTTTGGGAAGTGAGGAGACACATTTTTGAAGTGGAATTCTTTCCCATTCTTGCTTGATGTACAGCTTAAGTTGTTCAACAGTCCGGGGGTCTCCCTTCTCATATTTTAGGCTTCATAAAGCGCCACACATTTTCCATGGGAGACAGGTCTAGACTGCAGACGGGCCAGGAAAGTACCCGCACTCTTTTTTTTACGAAGCCACGCTGTTGTAACACGTGGCTTGGCATTGTCTTGCTGAAATAAGCAGGGGCGTCCATGATAACAACATATGTTGCTCCAAAAGCTGTATGTACCTTTCAGCATTAATGGTGCCTTCACAGATGTGTAAGTTACCCATGTCTTGACCACTAATACACCCCCATACCATCACACATGCTGCCTTTTACACTTTGACCCTAGAACATGTCTTGGCCACTAATACACCCCCATACCATCACACATGCTGCCTTTTACACTTTGCGTCGATAACAGTCGTCTGGATGGTTCGCTTCCCCTTTGGTCCGGATGACACGACGTCGAATATTTCCAAAAACAATTTGAAATGTGGACTCGTCAGACCACAGAACACTTTTCCACTTTGCATCAGTCCATCTTTGATGATCTCGGGCCCAGAGAAGCCGGCGGCGTTTCTGGGTGTTGTTGATAAATGGCTTTGGCTTTGCATAGTAGAGCTTTAACTTGCACTTACAGATGTAGCGACCAACTGTAGTTACTGACAGTGGGTTTCTGAAGTGTTTCTGAGCCTATGTGGTGATATCCTTTACACACTGATGTGGCTTTTTGATGCAGTACAGCCTGAGGGATGGAAGGTCACGGGCTTAGCTGCTTACGTGCAGTGATTTCTCCACATTCTCTTTGATGATATTACGGAGCGTAGATGGTGACATCCCTAAATTCCTTGCAATAGCTGCTTGAGAAAGGTTGTTCTTAAACTGTTCAACAATTTGCTCAGGCATTTGTTGACAAAGTGGTGACCCTCGCCCCGTCCTTGTTTGTGAATGACTGAGCATTTCATGGAATCTACTTTTATACCCAATCATGGCACCCACCTGTTCCCAATTAGCCTGCACACCTGTGGGATGTTCCAAATAAGTGTTTGATGAGCATTCCTCAACTTTATCAGTATTTATTGCCACCTTTCACAACTTCTTTGTCACGTGTTGCTGCCATCAAATTATAAAGTTAATGATTATTTTTTGCAAAAAAAAAATGTTTATGAGTTTGAACATGAAATATGTTGTCTTTGTAGCATATTCAACTGAATATGGCTTGAAAAGGATTTGCAAATCATTGTATTCCGTTTATATTTACATCTAACACCATTTCCCAACTCATATGGAAACGGGGTTTGTATTTATTTGAGAGGAAAGGAGTTTTTGCAGGACTAGAAGACATTAAAGGAGTCCTATCATGATTTGACATGTAAAACACTTCCTGGTGTCTACAGAACATGTCGTGCTGCTTCTTGGGTTAAAACTGGGGCTGCAACAACTAATCGATTAAATCGATTGAAATCGGTTATAAAAATAGTTGGCGATGAATTTAGTCATCGATTCGTTGGATCTATGCTGTACGCAGAGGCAATTTAATTTTTTTATTTTTTATTTATAAACTGCAACATGTACAAACAGCTGAGAAACAATAATCAAAATAAGTATGGTGCCAGTATGCTGTTTTTTTCCAATAAAATACTGGAAAGGATAGTCTGTCTCTTTTATCCGATTATTAATCGATTAATCGAAGTAATAATCGACAGATTAATCGATTATCAAATTGTTAGTTGCAGCCCTAATATATATATATATATATATATATATATATATATATATATATATATATATATATATATATATATATATATATATATATATATATATATTAGGGCTGCAACAAAGTGGTGACCCTCGCCCCATATATATATATATATATATATATATATATATATATATATATATATATATATATATATATATATATATATATATATATATATTAGGGCTGCAACAACTAATCGATTATAAAAATAGTTGGCGATGAATTTAGTCATGGATTCGTTGGATCTATGCTATGCGCAGAGGCAAATTTTTTTATTTTTTTTATTATTTTTATTATAAACCTTTATTTATAAACTGCAACATGTACAAACAGCTGAGAAACAATAATCAAAATAAGTATGGTGCCAGTATGCTGTTTTTTCCCCCAATAAAATACTGGAAAGGATAGAATTGTAGTTTGTCTCTTTTATCTGATTATTAATCGATTAATCGAAGTAATAATCGACAGATTAATCGATTATCAAATTGTTAGTTGCAGCCCTAACATTATATATATATATATATATATATATATATATATATATATATATATATATATATATATATATATATATATATATATATATATATATATATATATATATATATATATATATATATATATATATATATATACATATTAGGGTAATCATAGTAGTATCGACTAGATACGCTCTTGTACTTGGTATCATTACAGTGGATGTCAGGTGTAGATCCACCCATGGCGTTTGTTTACATTGTGACGCCGGTGAGCTATTGTATCCTCCTACGGTGTGTAGTGAAGCATGTTTAGCTATTCCTCGTCCTCCAGTGATAATACTACTTGCAGGAAACGTACTTTGTCGCCATGGAGACGAGGATTAGTGATTTAGAAGTGGCTAAAACACTGTCTTAAAGCAGCTCTTGCTGAGGGTGTTTCAGTGTTATAACTTCACCTTTATCTTGACTTTTTACACCAAAATTCTCCCTTTTCTGTCTACACACTGTGTCTGCTTGTAAGTACTCTGTGTGTGTGCGCTGCCCAACATGCTCCTCTGCTCCTACAACCAGCAATGTCATGCCCGGGAAGCGCTACTTTTCAAGCAGAGTATAGTACAGTTTTTGATACTATACTAGTAGTGGTATAGCGTACAACACTAGTGTGATACTATACTAGTAGTGGTATAGCGTACAACACTAGTGTGATACTATACTAGTAGTGGTATAGCGTACAACACTAGTGTGATACTATACTAGTAGTGGTATAGCGTACAACACTAGTGTGAACGTAGCCATACTACATCCTCTTTGTTGGACTTTTCTATGATCAACGCCCCCAAATTGAAGACAACAAAAGGTCACCTTCCTCCAGAATGGCCATCATGCAGGCACAAGAGTTTTAAGTTGCAGGCGTCCACCTGCTGGTGGGAGTGGGCTGAGTTACAAAGTGGTAAACAATCAGGAGAACATGATCGTGTGAATGGGACATTTTTTCCAAGTTGCACAATTCCCACATTTTTCCATCGATTCAAACCATTCCCCCTTCAACACATTCAATTCATCCTGGAAAGTCAAACAACCATTTTTCCACGTTCAACAAATTTCCAGGAATTCCAGTTTTTTTCTAACCTTATTTCCAACCTTTTCTAGTGCGATGACTCCTTTCACATTTTTCAACCCATTTCAAGCGTTCCACCGTCAAAACATTCCTCTGAGTCAGGAACATTTCCAGGAAGTTCCAATTGAAATGAATGGAACATTTTTCCAAGTTGCACAATTCCCACATTTTTCAACCGATTCAAAGCATTCCACCTTCAACACATTCCACTCATCCTGGACATTCAAACTATCATTTTTCCAAGTAAAAAAAATTCCAGGATTTTCCAGAATTCCAATTTTTGCAAAGCCCTATTTCCACCCTTTTTTCTGGCGACTACTTTTCAACCCACTTCAACCATCAAATAATTCCTCTTAATCAGTACTCCAGTACTTGGTATCATTACAGTGGATGTCAGGTGTAGATCCACCCATGGCATTTGTTTACATTGTGACGGCGGTGAGCTATTGTATCCTCCTACGATGTGTAGTGAAGCATGTTTAGATATTCCCCGTCCTCCAGTGATAATAATACTTGTAAGAAACTCACTTTATTTGTCACCATGCAGACAAAGATTAGTGATTTAGAAGTAGCTAAAACACTTCCTGAGGGTGTTTCGGTGTTATAACTTCACCTTTATCTTGACTTTTTACACCAAAATGCGTCCATTCTCCCTTTTCTGTCTACACACTGTGTCTGCTTGTAAGTACTCTGTGTGTGTGCGCTGCCCAACATGCTCCTCTGCTCCTAAAACCAGCAATGTCACCACGTGACGACGACAACGAACCAGTACTTTTCAAAGAGAGTATAGTACAGTTTTGGATTGATCAGTACCAGGATACCATTGTAGTATTGGTATAGCGTACAACTCTAGTGTGATTAGACTGACATGCGTCCTTCAAGGTTTACAAGCGGACAAAGTTGTGTTATGCCCAACATAACTTTCATGTTCCCAGGTCTGGACCAGTACTAGACACCCAGGTGGGAGTTGGCAGCATGGTGCTATGTCACTACCACACCATGATGTGAGTGGCAGCAGTCGACACCACCACAGGACACCAAGCAACACACCAACATAAATATTACTTATCATATTTATATTAGTATTTCTATCACAAGTGTTTCTATCACAAGTGTTTCTATCACAAGTGTTTCTATTACAAGTGTTTCTATCACAAGTGTTTCTATCAGAGTGTTTCTATCACAAGTGTTTCTATCACAAGTGTTTCTATCAGAGTGTTTCTATCACAAGTGTTTCTATCACAAGTGTTTCTATCACAAGTGTTTCTATCAGAGTGTTTCTATCAGAGTGTTTCTATCACAAGTGTTTCTATCACAAGTGTTTCTATCACAAGTGTTTCTATCAGAGTGTTTCTATCACAAGTGTTTCTATCACAAGTGTTTCTGTCAGAGTGTTTCTATCACAAGTGTTTCTGTCAGAGTGTTTCTATCACAAGTGTTTCTATCACAAGTGTTTCTATCACAAGTGTTTCTGTCAGAGTGTTTCTATCACAAGTGTTTCTATCACAAGTGTTTCTATCACAAGTGTTTCTATCAGAGTGTTTCTATCACAAGTGTTTCTATCAGAGTGTTTCTATCACAAGTGTTTCTATCACACGTGTTTCTATCAGAGTGTTTCATACACAAGTGTTTCTATCACAAGTGTTTCTATCACAAGTGTTTCTATCACAAGTGTTTCTATCACAAGTGTTTCTATCACAAGTGTGCTGTTTGACAATGGCAGCAGAAAAACCCTCTATTCAGAATACACAGCAGTCAACCAAATAAAGGCTCTTGGGTTGAGATCTGGACTAAAACTACTAGTTAAAGATCTGGACTAAAACTACTTGTAAAATATCTGGACTAAAACTACTTGTTAAAGATCAGGACTAAAACTACTTGTTAAAGATCTGGACTAAAATTACTTGTTAAAGATCTGGACTAAAACTACTTGTTAAAGATCTGGACTAAAATTACTTGTTAAAGATCAGGACTAAAACTACTTGTTAAAGATCAGGACTAAAACTACTTGTTAAAGATCTGGACTAAAACTACTTAATGAACTGGACTAAAACTACTTGTCAAAGATCTGGACTAAAACTACTTGTTAAAAAAGGATTTAGAAGCCTGGGTAACTTTAGCCTAGAGTACCAACAGTTTTCAATCTTTCATCTACCAATGATTTGAGCCCAGCATTCTAAGTGGGGAAGCCCAGACCTCCCGGTGTCCCCCATGGTCACCTCCCGGTGTCCCCCATGGTCACCTCCCGGTGTCCTCCATGGTCATCTCCAGGTGTCCTCCATGGTCACCTCCCGGTGTCCCCCATGGTCACCTCCCGGTGTCCTCCATGGTCATCTCCTGGTGTCCTCCATGGTCATCTCCTGGTGTCCTCCACGGTCCCCTCCCGGTGTCCCCCATGGTCACCTCCCGGTGTCCTCCATGGTCATCCCCCGGTGTCCCCCATGGTCACCTCCCGGTGTCCTCCATGGTCACCTCCTGGTGTCCTCCATGGTCATCCCCCGGTGTCCTCCATGGTCATCTCCTGGTGTCCTCCATGGTCATCTCCTGGTGTCCTCCACGGTCCCCTCCCGGTGTCCCCCATGGTCACCTCCCGGTGTCCTCCATGGTCATCCCCCGGTGTCCCCCATGGTCACCTCCCGGTGTCCTCCATGGTCACCTCCTGGTGTCCTCCATGGTCACCTCCCGGTGTCCCCCATGGTCACCTCCCGGTGTCCTCCATGGTCATCTCCCGGTGTCCTCCATGGTCATCTCCCGGTGTCCTCCATGGTCATCTCCCGGTGTCCTCCATGGTCATCTCCTGGTGTCCTCCATGGTCACCTCCCGGTGTCCCCCATGGTCACCTCCCGGTGTCCTCCATGGTCATCTCCTGGTGTCCTCCATGGTCATCTCCTGGTGTCCTCCATGGTCATCTCCTGGTGTCCTCCATGGTCATCTCCCGGTGTCCTCCATGGTCACCTCCCGGTGTCCTCCATGGTCATCTCCCGGTGTCCTCCATGGTCATCTCCCGGTGTCCTCCATGGTCATCTCCCGGTGTCCTCCATGGTCACCTCCCGGTGTCCTCCATGGTCATCTCCTGGTGTCCTCCACGGTCCCCTCCCGGTGTCCCCCATGGTCACCTCCCGGTGTCCTCCACGGTCATCTCCCGGTGTCCTCCATGGTCACCTCCCGGCGTCCTCCATGGTCATCTCCCGGTGTCCTCCATGGTCACCTCCCGGTGTCCTCCATGGTCACCTTCCGGTCTCCTCCACGGTCATCTCCCGGTGTCCTCCACGGTCACCTCCCGGAGTGTCCTCCATGGTCATCTCTTGGTGTCCGCCATGGTCATCTCCCGGTGTCCTCCATGGTCACCCCCTGGTGTCCTCCATGGTCATCCCCTGGTGTCCTCCATGGTCATCCCCTGGTGTCCTCCATGGTCATCTCCTGGCGTCCTCCATGGTCACCTCCTGGTGTCCTCCATGGTCACCTCCTGGTGTCCTCCATGGTCACCTCCTGGTGTCCTCCACGGTCATCCCCTGGGGTCCTCCACGGTCATC
This sequence comes from Entelurus aequoreus, assembly GCF_033978785.1. Taxonomy (NCBI): domain Eukaryota; kingdom Metazoa; phylum Chordata; class Actinopteri; order Syngnathiformes; family Syngnathidae; genus Entelurus; species Entelurus aequoreus. Next base: position 93,341,621 of record NC_084733.1, read on the forward strand.
CCCCGGTGTCCTCCACGGTCATCTCCCGGTGTCCTCCACGGTCATCCCCCGGTGTCCTCCACGGTCATCCCCCGGTGTCCTCCACGGTCATCCCCCGGTGTCCTCCACGGTCACCTCCCGGTGTCCTCCACGGTCGCCTCCCGGTGTCCTCCAAGGTCGCCTCCCAGTGTCCTCCACGGTCACCTCCCGGTGTCCTCCACGGTCACCTCCCGGTGTCCTCCACGGTCATCCCCCGGTGTCCTCCACGGTCATCCCCGGTGTCCTCCCGGTGTCCTCCATGGTCATCAAGTTCAACCCGGTAGACACGGAAATGTTCCCAGGCCAGCTGTGAGGGATCCTGCCTTCAGCGTGTCCTACCAGTCCAGACACATGTGCCAGGCTTGTGTCACAAACGCCAGCTGAATGCCGACGCTAACATTTTCTCCAAAGTCACAGTAACGTGGACAGTTCTGGAAGAGACTGCCGGCGCCGGAAATGTTGGCGTCGACACAAACAACCCTGGAGATGACCTCATCGATGCCTCCTGGAAATGTGACAGCACGACCTTGGAGCCAACTCACTCATTCTGTCTGTAATCTGTGGCGTCAACCGGAGTGCGTGGGGGTGTGGCCACGGTTGTCAGGGCTAGTAACATTTCATAACCCCGAATCATGATGACGGCGCTTATCTGACTGGCCTCTCTCAGCGTTATGTGCGGGCTGGAAATAAAAGCCTGCACCATCATTGGTTAGGAATGCAGTCCTTAAAAAGGTGACTTTCACCTTGACCTATGCACGACAAGGACACTGGAGGGATGACTATGGTTTGGTTTTTAATACTACAACTAAATCAGTACTTTGAAAATGGTGCCAGTACTTAAACTGGTACTTGCAAATAGGAATTGAAAAAAAGGAAAATAATATTTTTGAGACGATAAAAAATATCAATGTAATCGTAGTAGTATGGACTATAAACGCTCCTGTACTTGGTATCATTACAGAGGATGTCGGGTGTAGATCCACCCATGGTGTTTGTTTACATTTCCCCATTTAAAATGAATGATCCATTTTTCAAACTTCCACAATTTCCACATTTTTCAACCGATTCAAACCAACACATTCAACTCATCCTGGAAATTCAAACAACCATTTTTCCACGTTCAACAAATTTCCAGGAATTCCAGTTTTTTTCTAACCTGATTTCCAATCTTTTCTAGTGCGATGACTCCTTTCACATTTTTCCACCCATTTCAAGCGTTCCACCCTTAAAGGCCTACTGAAAGCCACTACTACCGACCACGCAGTCTGATAGTTTATATATCAATGATGAAATCTTAACATTATAACACATGCCAATACGGCCGGGTTAACTTATAAAGTGACATTTTAAATTTGCCGCTAAACTTCCGGTTCGAAACGCCTCTGAGGATGACGTATGCGCGTGACGTAGCCCGGCGAACACGGGTATGCCTTCCACATTGAAGCCGATACGAAAAAGCTCTGTTTTCATTTCATAATTCCACAGTATTCTGGACATCTGTGTTCGTGAATCTGTTTCAATCATGTTCATTGCATTATGGAGAAGGAAGCCGAGCAAGCAAAGAAGAAAGTTGTCGGTGCGAAATGGACGTATTTTTCGAACGTAGTCAGCCACAACAGTACACAGCCGGCGCTTCTTTGTTTACATTCCCGAAAGATGCAGTCAAGATGGAAGAACTCGGATAACAGAGACTCTAACCAGGAGGACTTTTGATTTGGATACACAGACGCCTGTAGAGAACTGGGACAACACAGACTCTTACCAGGATTACTTTGATTTGGATGACAAAGACGCAGACGTGCTACTGTGAGTATGCAGCTTTGGCTTTTTTTTGCGTATGTACGTAACTTTTTTAAAATATATAAGCTTTATGAACCTTGGGTTAGGTGAACGGTCTTTTGGGCTGAGTGATTGTGTGTGTTGATCATGTGTTTGAATTGTATTGGCGTGTTCTATGGAGCTAGGAGCTAGCAGAGGAGCTAGGAGCTAGCATAACACGTACCGTACCGTACGTGCGCGTCACGTATGTAACTTTTTAAAAATATATAAGCTTTATGAACCTTGGGTTAGGTGAACGGTCTTTTGGGCTGAGTGATTGTGTGTGTTGATCGGGTGTTTGAATTGTATTGGCGTGTTCTATGGAGCTAGGAGCTAGCAGAGCAGCTAGGAGCTAGCATAACAAACACGCAGGTGTTATTATGCAGGATTAATTTGTGGCATATTAAATATAAGCCTGGTTGTGTTGTGGCTAATAGAGTATATATATGTCTTGTGTTTATTTACTGTTGTAGTCATTCCCAGCTGAATATCAGGTACCGTGAGTATGCAGCCTTGGCTGCTAAACATTCGATAACTTGACCGTATGTGCGCGTCACGTACGTAACTTTTTAAAAATATATAAGCTTTATGAACCTTGGGTTAGGTAAACGGTCTTTTGGGCTGAGTAATTGTGTGTGTTGATCAGGTGTTTGAATTGTATTGGCGTGTTCTATGGAGCTAGGAGCTAGCAGAGGAGCTAGGAGCTAGCATAACAAACACGCAGGTGTTTTTATGCAGGATTAATTTGTGGCATATTAAATATAAGCCTGGTTGTGTTGTGGCTAATAGAGTATATATATGTCTTGTGTTTATTTACTGTTGTAGTCATTCCCAGCTGAATATCAGGTCACCCCCGGCTCTCACAGCATCTTCCCTATCTGAATAGCTTCAACTCCCCACTAGTCCTTCACTTGCACTTTACTCATCCACAAATCTTTCATCCTCGCTCAAATTAATGGGGAAATTGTCGCTTTCTCGGTCCGAATCTCTCTCACTTCATGCGGCCATCATTGTAAACAATAGGGAACTTTGCGTATATGTTCAACTGACTACGTCACGCTACTTCCGGTAGGGGCAAGCCTTTTTTTTATCAGATACCAAAAGTTGCAATCTTTATCGTCGTTGTTCTATACTAAATCCTTTCAGCAAAAATATGGCAATATCGCGAAATGATCAAGTATGACACAGAGAATAGATCTGCTATCCCCGTTTAAATAAAAAAAATTCATTTCAGTAGGCCTTTAAAACATTCTTCTTAGTCAGGACAAAAAAACTAAGGAAAAATTCCCAATTTTCCCGAAATTCCAGGAATTCCATAATACCGTTTCTCAATTTAAAATGTTACTACTTCAACATTTCTCGACCGATTCGAAATATTCCAACACCAACCATTTCAGCTCATTCAGAACATTCACAATTTTTCAGCATTTTATAAAAAAATCCCGCTTTTCCCAAAAAAATTCCAGGAAGTTCCCATTGAAATGAATGGGATATTTTTTCCAAGTTGCACAATTCCCACATTTTTCAACCGATTCAAACCATTCCCCCTTCAACACATTCAATCCATCCTGGAAATTCAAACAACCATTTTTCCACGTTCAACAAATTTCCAGGAATTCCAGTTTTTTCCTAACCTGATTTCCAACCTTTTCTAGTGCGATGACTCCTTTCACATTTTTCCACCCATTTCAAGCGTTCCACCGTCAAAACATTCTTCTGAGTCAGGAAAATTTCCAGGAAGTTCCAATTGAAATGAATGGAAACATTTTCCAAGTTGCACAATTCCCACATTTTTCAACCGATTCAAACCATTCCACCTTCAACACATTCCACTCATCCTGGACATTCAAACTATCATATTTCCAAGTTTAAAAAAATTCCAGGAATTCCCAGAATTCCCGGTTTTTCAAACCCTATTTTCACCTTTTTTTTCTGTGGACTACTCCTTCCACATTTTTCATCCGTTCCACCGTCAAAACATTCCTCTTAGTCAGGACAAAAAAACTAAAGTTGTTTTTTGAACCGAAAAAATTCCCAATTTTCCCGAAATTCCAGGAATTCCATAATACCGTTTGTCAATTAAAAATGTTACTACTTCAACATTTCTCCACCGATTTGAAAAATTCCAACACCAACCATTTCAACTCATTCAGAACATTCACATTTTTTCAGCATTTTATAAAAAATCCCGCTTTTCCAAAAAATTTCCAAGAACTTCCCAATAAAATGAATGGGACATTTTTTCCAAGTAGCACAATTCCCACATTTTTCAACCGATTCAAACCATTCCCCCTTCAACACATTCAGTTCATCCTGGAAAGTCAAACAACCACTTTTCCACATTCAACAAATTTCCAGGAATTCCTGCTTTTTTTCCTAACCTGATTTCCAACCTTTTCTAGTGCGATGACTCCTTTCACATTTTTCAACCCATTTCAAGCGTTCCACCGTCAAAACATTCCTCTTAGTCAGGACCAAAAAACCTCAAGTTGTTTGTTGAACTGGAAAAATTCTCAATTTTCCCGAAATTCCAGGAATTCCATAATACCATTTCTTAATTAAAACTGTTACTACTTCAACATTTCTCCACAGATTTGAAAAATTTCAACACCAACCATTTCAACTCATTCAGAACATTCACATTTTTTTCAGCATTTTATAAAAAATCCCGCTTTTCCAAAAAATTTCCAGGAACTTCCCATTAAAATGAATGGGACATTTTTTCCAAGTTGCACAATTCCCACATTTTTCAACCGATTCAAACCATTCCCCCTTCAACACATTCCACTCATCCTGGACATTCAAACAACTATTTTTCCACGTTCAACAAATTTCCAGGAATTCCAGTTTTTTTCTAACCTTATTTCCAACCTTTTCTAGTGCGATGACTCCTTTCACATTTTTCAACCCATTTCAAGCGTTCCACCGTCAAAACATTCCTCTGAGTCAGGAACATTTCCAGGAAGTTCTAATTGAAATGAATGAAACATTTTTCCAAGTTGCACAATTCCCACATTTTTCAACCTATTCAAACCATTCCACCTTCAACACATTCCACTCATCCTGGACATTCAAACTATCATATTTGCAAGTTCAAAAAAATTCCAGGAATCCCCAGAATTCCCGGTTTTTCAAACCCTATTTTCACCTTTTTTTCTGGGGACTACTCCTTCCACATTTTTCATCCGTTCCACCGTCAAAACATTCCTCTTAGTCAGGACAAAAAAACTAAAGTTGTTTTTTGAACCGAAAAAATTCCCAATTTTCCCAAAATTCCAGGAATTCCATAATACCATTTCTCAATTAAAATGTTACTAATTCAACATTTCTCCACCGATTTGAAAAATTCCAACACCAACCATTTCAACTCATTAAGAACATTCACACTTTTTCAGCATTTTATAAAAAATCCCGCTTTTCCAAAAAAATTCCAGGAAGCTCCCATTGAAATGAATGGGACATTTTTCAAACTTTCACAATTCCCACATTTTTCAACCGATTCAAACCAACACATTCAACTCATCCTGGAAATTCAAACAATGTTAGTCAGGACAAAAAACCAAATTGGTTTAAGAACTGGAAAAAATTCCCGGTTTTCCTGAATTTCCGTAATACCATTTCTCATTTAAAAAATGTTTACTACTTCAACATTTCTTGACCGATTTAAACAATTCCAACACCAACCAATTCAGCACATTCATGCGCCTTCAAAGAAATCCTGCCATTTCCGAAATCCCCTAAATTTCCAGGAAGTTCCCATTGAAATGAATGGGACATTTTTCCAAATTGCACGATTCCCACATTGTTCAACCTTTTAAAACCATTTCCACCTTCAACACATTCCACTCATCCAGGACATTCAAACTAACACTTTCCCAAGTTCAACAAATTTCCAGGAATTCCTGCTTTTTTCTAAACTTATTTCCAACCTTTTCTAGTGCGATGACTCCTTTCACATTTTTCAACCCATTTCAAGCGTTCCACCGTCAAAACATTCCTCAGAGTCAGGACCAAAAAAACTGAAGTTGTTTTTTGAACTGGAAAAATTATCAATTTTCCCAAAATTCCAGGAATTCCATAATACCATTTCTTAATTAAAACTGTTACTACTTCAACATTTCTCCACCGATTTGAAAAATTCCAACACCAACCATTTCAACTCATTCAGAACATTCACACTTTTTCAGCATTTTATAAAAAATCCCGCTTTTCCAAAAAATATCCAGGAACTTCCCATTAAAATGAATGGGACATTTTTTCCAAGTTGCACAATTCCCACAATTTTCAACCGATTCAAACCATTCCCCCTTCAACACATTCCACTCATCCTGGAAATTCAAACAACCATTTTTCCACGTTCAACAAATTTCCAGGAATTCCAGTTTTTTTCTAACCTGATTTCCAACCTTTTCTAGTGCGATGACTCCTTTCACATTTTTCCACCCATTTCAAGCGTTCCACCGTCAAAACATTCTTCTTAGTTGGGAACATTTCCAGGAAGTTCCAATTGAAATGAATGGAAACATTTTTCCAAGTTGCACAATTCCCACATTTTTCAATCGATTCAAACCATTCCACCTTCAACACATTCCACTCATCCTGGACATTCAAACTATCATATTTGCAAGTTCAAAAAAATTCCAGGAATTCCCAGAATTCCCGGTTTTTCAAACCCTATTTTCACCTTTTTTTCTGGGGACTACTCCTTCCACATTTTTCATCCGTTCCACCGTCAAAACATTCCTCTTAGTCAGGACAAAAAAACTAAAGTTGTTTTTTGAACCGAAAAAATTCCCAATTTTCCCGAAATTCCAGGAATTCCATAATACCGTTTGTCAATTAAAAATGTTACTACTTCAACATTTCTCCACCGATTTGAAAAATTCCAACACCAACCATTTCAACTCATTCAGAACATTCGCATTTTTTCAGCATTTTATAAAAAATCCCGCTTTTCCAAAAAAATTCCAGGAACTTCCCAATAAAATGAATGGGACATTTTTTCCAAGTAGCACAATTCCCACATTTTTCAACCGATTCAAACCATTCCCCCTTCAACACATTCAGTTCATCCTGGAAAGTCAAACAACCACTTTTCCACATTCAACAAATTTCCAGGAATTCCTGCTTTTTTCCTAACCTGATTTCCAACCTTTTCTAGTGCGATGACTCCTTTCACATTTTTCAACCCATTTCAAGCGTTCCACCGTCAAAACATTCCTCTTAGTCAGGACCAAAAAACCTCAAGTTGTTTGTTGAACTGGAAAAATTCTCAATTTTCCCGAAATTCCAAGAATTCCATAATACCATTTCTTAATTAAAACTGTTACTACTTCAACATTTCTCCACAGATTTGAAAAATTTCAACACCAACCATTTCAACTCATTCAGAACATTCACATTTTTTTCAGCATTTTATAAAAAATCCCGCTTTTCCAAAAAATTTCCAGGAACTTCCCATTAAAATGAATGGGACATTTTTTCCAAGTTGCACAATTCCCACCTTTTTCAATCGATTCAAACCATTCCCCCTTTAACACATTCCACTCATCCTGGACATTCAAACTATCATATTTCCAAGTTCAGAAAAATTCCAGGAATTCCCGGTTTTCAAACCCTATTTTCACCTTTTTTTTCCTGGGGACTACTCCTTCCACATTTTTCATCCGTTCCACCGTCAAAACATTCCAACTAAAGTTGTTTTTTGAACCGAAAAAATTCCCAATTTTCCCAAAATTCCAGGAATTCCATAATACCGTTTGTCAATTAAAAATGTTACTACTTCAACATTTCTCGACCGTTTTGAAAAATTCCAACACCAACCATTTCAACTCATTCAGAACATTCACATTATTTTATAATATATACATATATATATATATATATATATATATATATATATATACATATATATATATATATATATATATATATATATATATATATATATATATATATATATATATATATATATATATATATATATATATATATATATATATATATATATATTGAACTGTCCATAAGCTTCTAGGGATGACCTTTTTTGCAGAATGGACTCTGATATTAACACAAAAAATTTTTAAATAATTTAATACAAAATTATGTCTGTAAAAATAAATAAATAAATAAATAAATATATTGAAAGTTTTATGGAACACATTGTTTCATTGATATTGATTACGTGTCAATCGCCATATTTCTTGACATGGTTTTTATTGGCCCAGATCTCAGCTGATCTGAGTTTCCCTTCAGGTTTACAGCTTTTGGGGTCCCCAACACTAAAGGAGACCATCCTGCAGTGTAGCAAATGGAAGTTCCTGTTCACTTTGGGTCGGCCTCCAGCTGGAATCAATTAAGGGCTTTCTCTGGAACAATGAAGCAGCCTTTGTCTCCTGTTCAGCAGTAATTCACAAAGACCAGTAAGAAAAAAGAAAAAATACGACGTGACTCTGAGGCGCATTCTTGCATTGAAGTGAAGAAGATGAGATGAAATAAAGCAGATGCTCTTCTGGGATCATTCAGTCAAGAAGACCCACGGCGCCACAGTCTTGGTGTTCCCCAGGAAACTAACTCACCCGTCAGTGTTACACAACACATGCAGAGTTGCTTCCAACTAAATGTCAGTCCAGGGCACGGGTCTCAGACTCCATCTACTTGGAAGTAGGCTTGTACCCTATACCGGTACTACTATAGTACCGCCATACCCATCAATCATATTCAGTACTATACCGTCTCTGAAACGTACCGGTCCCGTCGAGTCATTGCTGGTTTTACGAGCAGAGGAGCATGTTCGGCAGTGCGCGCACACAGAGTACTTACAAGCAGACAAAGTGTGTAGACAGAAAAGGGAGAACGGACGCATTTGGGCTTATTAGCGGCTAAAATCTATCTGTATAAACAACGTCAACAACTGTCATAAACATGTGCCATATAGTGAAACCACACTAAACAACACTGTCATAAACATGTGCCATATAGTGAAACCACACTAAACAACACTGTCATAAACATGTGCCATATAGTGAAACCACACTAAACAACACTGTCATAAACATGTGCCATATAGTGAAACCACACTCAACAACACTGTCATAAACATGTGCCACATAGTGAAACCACACTAAACAACGCTGTCATAAACATGTGCCATATAGTGAAACCACACTAAACAACACTGTCATAAATATGTGCCTAATAGCGAAACCACACTAAACAACACTGTCATAAACATGTGCCACATAGTGAAACCACACTAAAAAACACTGTCATAAACGTGTGCCATATAGTGAAACCACACTAAACAACACTGTCATCAACATGTGCCATATAGTGAAACCACACTAAACAACACTGTCATAAATATGTGCCATATAGTGAAACCACAATAAACACTGTCATAAATATGTGCCATACAGTGAAACCACACTAAACAACACTGTCATAAACATTTGCCATATAGTGAAACCACACTAAACAACACTGTCATAAACATGTGCCATATAGTGAAACCACACTAAACAACACTGTCATAAACATGTGCCATATAGTGAAACCACACTAAACAACACTGTCATAAACATGTGCCATATAGTGAAACCACACTAAACAACACTGTCATAAACATGTGCCATATAGTGAAACCACACTAAACACTGTCATAAACATGTGCCATACAGTGAAACCACACTAAACAACACTGTCATAAACATGTGCCATATAGTGAAACCACACTAAACAACACTGTCATAAATATGTGCCTAATAGCGAAACCACACTAAACAACACTGTCATAAACATGTGCCACATAGTGAAACCACACTAAAAAACACTGTCATAAACGTGTGCCATATAGTGAAACCACACTAAACAACACTGTCATCAACATGTGCCATATAGTGAAACCACACTAAAAAACACTGTCATAAACATGTGCCATATAGTGAAACCACACTAAACAACACTGTCATAAACATGTGCCATATAGTGAAACCACACTCAACAACACTGTCATAAACATGTGCCACATAGTGAAACCACACTAAACAACGCTGTCATAAACATGTGCCATATAGTGAAACCACACTAAACAACACTGTCATAAACATGTGCCATATAGTGAAACCACACTCAACAACACTGTCATAAACATGTGCTACATAGTGAAACCACACTAAACAACGCTGTCATAAACATGTGCCATATAGTGAAACCACACTAAACAACACTGTCATAAATATGTGCCTAATAGCGAAACCACACTAAACAACACTGTCATAAACATGTGCCACATAGTGAAACCACACTAAAAAACACTGTCATAAACGTGTGCCATATAGTGAAACCACACTAAACAACACTGTCATCAACATGTGCCATATAGTGAAACCACACTAAACAACACTGTCATAAATATGTGCCATATAGTGAAACCACACTAAACACTGTCATAAACATGTGCCATACAGTGAAACCACACTAAACAACACTGTCATAAACATTTGCCATATAGTGAAACCACACTAAACAACACTGTCATAAATATGTGCCATATAGTGAAACCACACTAAACACTGTCATAAACATGTGCCATACAGTGAAACCACACTAAACAACACTGTCATAAACATGTGCCATATAGTGAAACCACACTAAACAACACTGTCATAAATATGTGCCTAATAGCGAAACCACACTAAACAACACTGTCATAAACATGTGCCACATAGCGAAACCACACTAAAAAACACTGTCATAAACGTGTGCCATATAGTGAAACCACACTAAACAACACTGTCATAAACATGTGCCATATAGTGAAACCACACTAAACAACACTGTCATAAACATGTGCCATATAGTGAAACCACACTAAACAACACTGTCATAAACATGTGCCATATAGTGAAACCACACTAAACAACACTGTCATAAACATGTGCCATATAGTGAAACCACACTAAACAACACTGTCATAAATATGTGCCGTATAGTGAAACCACACTAAACAACACTGTCATAAATATGTGCCATATAGTGAAACCACACTAAACAACACTGTCATAAATATGTGCCTAATAGTGAAACCACACTAAACAACATTGCCATAAACATGTGCCATATAGTGAAACCACACTAAACAACACTGTCATAAATATGTGCCATATAGTGAAAACACACTAAACAACACTGTCATAAACATGTGCCATATAGTGAAACCACACTAAACAACACTGTCATAAATATGTGCCATATAGTGAAACCACACTAAACAACACTGTCATAAACATGTGCCATATAGTGAAACCACACTAAACAACACTGTCATAAATATGTGCCATATAGTGAAAACACACTAAACAACACTGTCATAAATATGTGCCATATAGTGAAACCACACTAAACAACACTGTCATAAATATGTGCCATATAGTGAAACCACACTAAACAACACTGTCATAAATATGTGCCATATAGTGAAACCACACTAAACAACACTGTCATAAATATGTGCCATATAGTGAAACCACACTAAACAACACTGTCATAAATATGTGCCATATAGTGAAACCACACTAAACAACACTGTCATAAATATGTGCCATATAGTGAAACCACACTAAACAACACTGTCATAAACATGTGCCATATAGTGAAACCACACTAAACAACACTGTCATAAATATGTGCCATATAGTGAAACCACACTAAACAACACTGTCATAAATATGTGCCTAATAGTGAAACCCCACTAAACAACACTGTCATAAATATGTGCCATATAGTGAAACCACACTAAACAACACTGTCATAAATATGTGCCTAATAGTGAAACCCCACTAAACAACACTGTCATAAATATTTGCCATATAGTGAAACCACACTAAACAACACTGTCATAAATATGTGCCATATAGTGAAACCACACTAAAAAACACTGTCATAAACATGTGCCATATAGTGAAACCACACTAAACAACACTGTCATAAACATGTGCCATATAGTGAAACCACACTAAACAACACTGTCATAAATATGTGCCATATAGTGAAACCACACTAAACAACACTGTCATAAATATGTGCCTAATAGTGAAACCCCACTAAACAACACTGTCATAAATATGTGCCATATAGTGAAACCACACTAAACAACACTGTCATAAATATGTGCCTAATAGTGAAACCCCACTAAACAACACTGTCATAAATATGTGCCATATAGTGAAACCACACTAAAAAACACTGTCATAAATATGTGCCATATAGTGAAACCACACTAAACAACACTGTCATAAATATGTGCCTAATAGTGAAACCACACTAAACAACACTGTCATAAACATGTGCCATATAGTGAAACCACACTAAAAAAACACTGTCATAAATATGTGCCTAATAGTGAAACCACACTAAACAGCACTGTCATAAACATGTGCCTAATAGTGAAACCACACTAAACAACACTGTCATAAACATGTGCCATATAGTGAAACCACACATTTTGACTTTATTTTAAAATATGCAATTGATTTTTTCAATTAGCTAAATCAAAAATAAAGAAATGTCAAACAATTCATTTATATATTTTTTAAAACTAAATGAATAAATTAATACACAATTTTAAAAGAGTAAATAAGTTATAAACTATATATGACAGTAAATAAAAATGAATAAATAAAATAATTAGACATTGTGTGAGGGAAATCTGACGCCAAAATTTAAATATTATTGTAAAAATTATGTGCTTTTTTAAAAAACAAATTGTATTAATTTTTTTGAATACAATTTAAAACAAAAAAAGTACTTTATTTTAAAATATGCAATTGATTTTTTCAATTAGCTACATTAAAAATAAAAAATGTCAAACAATTCATGGATATATTCTTTAAAACCAAATGAATACATAATTTTAAGAGAGTAAATAAGTTATAAACTATACATGACAAGTAAATAAAAATGAATAAATCAAATAATTTGACATTTTCCACGTCAAAATGCAACACGAGCAAGTTGCTGGTCGACAGCAACAAAGTTGAAGCCAAAATAAAAATATTATAGTAAAAAATACATGCTTTTTTTCCTAAAATTAACATTTTTGAATACAATTTTAAACATTTGTTATTTTATTTTAAAATATGCAATTGATTTTTTTAAATTAGCCACATTAAAAATAAAGAAATGTCAAACAATTCATGGATATATTCTTTAAAACCAAATGAATAAATGAATACACAATTTTAAAAGAGTAAATAAGTTATAAACTATATATGCCAGTCAATAAAGATGAATAATTAAAATAGTTTAAGTGAGATCTTCTCATCCAAACTGCGACACAAGCAAGTTGCAACAAAGTTGACGCTAAAATTAAAATATTATAGTAAAAAATACATGCATTTTTTTCCTAAAATTGGTATTAAAATGTTTTAATTACATTTTAAACAATTTTTTTTCAACTTTATTTTAAAATATGCAATTGATTTTTTCAATTAGCTACATAAAAAAATGAAGAAATGTCAAACAATTCATGGATATATTCTTTAAAACCAAATGAATAAATGAATACACAATTTTAAAAGAGTAAATAAGTTATAAACTATATATGCCAGTCAATAAAGATGAATAAATAAAATAGTTTAAGTGAGATCTTCTCATCCAAACTGCGACACAAGCAAGTTGCAACAAAGTTGACGCCAAAATTAAAATATTATAGTAAAAAATACATGCATTTTTTTCCTAAAATTGGTATTAAAATGTTTTAATTACATTTTAAACAATTTTTTTTAAACTTTATTTTAAAATATGCAATTGATTTTTTCAATTAGCTACATAAAAAAATGAAGAAATGTCAAACAATTCATGGATATATTCTTTAAAACCAAATGAATAAATGAATACACAATTTTAAAAGAGTAAATAAGTTATAAACTATACATGCCAGTCAATAAAGATGAATAAATAAAATAGTTTAAGTGAGATCTTCTCATCCAAACTGCAACACAAGCAAGTTGCAACAAAGTTGAAGCCAAAATTAAATTATTATAGTAAAAAATACATGCATTTTTTTCCTAAAATTGGTATTAAAATGTTTTAATTACATTTTAAACAATTTCTTTTTAACTTTATTTTAAAATATGCAATTGATTTTTTCAATTAGCTACATAAAAAATGAAGAAATGTCAAACAATTCATGGATATATTCTTTAAAACCGAATGAATTTTAAAAGACTAAATAAGTTATAAAATATATAAATCAAATAGTTGAAGTGAGATCAGTTGCAACAAAGCTGACAACAACAACAACAACAACAAAAGTCGATATCAAGTCCAGTTGTAATCGATGTGAAAAAGATGTATGGAAGAAAAGATGATAGTGTCTTCTTACCTCATGGCGAGAGTCCAGTCGGGCCAAATACTTCCCACTCGTGTCGACGTGACGCTGGAGAGTTTCCACCCAACTTTCTGCAGCCGACGCGGGCAATGGCGACAACTTCAGAGTAGAAAAACGGTATAAAAAAAAGGAAGGGAAAAGGAGAAGAAGAAGATCCTACATGATCCACGCAGGCCGGCTGCTCCAGCAAGTTGCGTGGTCGTGGGGAGAACTAAACTAAACTAAGTGATGACGCTCACACTCTCGGGTGACAAACTGCTGCAGCTGATATGGGCCGGCCGGGCCGATGCAACTGTCGACCCTGTCGATATCCCCCCTATTAGGATCCGTATCGCCGCAATACAATTCAGCCATAAGGGTTTTTTACACTTCTCTTTATATGCTTGTTTTTACATGTAAGTTTTATATATATATATATATATATATATATATATATATATATATATATATATATATATATATATATATATATATATATACATTGTATTTTTTTATTTTTTTATTTATTTATTTATTTTATTTTATGAAAACTTTTTTTCACATTATTGCAACTTTTTTTATATACATTTTTTCCACAATATATTTGACTCTAGTAATGTAAAACTGCACACTTTTTTTCTTAAAATATTTCTTACATTAAGATAAGTTTTTTCTCACAATAGTGCGTATTTCTCATAAAAAAAGAAAATACTTTTTCACAATATATTTGACTTTAATCCCGTAAAATGGCATATTTTTTCTTATAAACTATATGTATATATATATATATTTTAAATATATTTTATTTTATTTATTTTATGAAAATGATTACATTTTATATATATATATTTATTCATTTATTTATTTTATAAAAACTTTTTTTTCACAGTAGTGCAACTTTAAAAAAAATAAATCCACAATATATTTGACTTTAGTAATGTAAAACTGCATATCTTTTTTTCTTAAAATATTTATTATATTAGGATAACTTTTTTCTCACAATATTGCGTATTTCTCATAAAAAAATAAAATACTGTTTCACAATGTATTTGACTTTAATTCTGTAAAATGGCATATTTTTTTCTTATAACTTTTATATATATATATACATTTATTTATTTATTCATTTTATGAAAACTTTTTCACATTATTGCAACTTTTTTTTTATATACATTTTTTCACAATATATTTGACTCTAGTAATGTAAAACTGCACACTTTTTTTCTTAAAATATTTCTTACAGTAAGATAAGTTTTTTCTCACAATATTGCGTATTTCTCATAAAAAAAAGAAAATACTTTTTCACAATATATTTGACTTTAATCCCGTAAAATGGCATATATTTTCTTATAAACTATATGTATATATATTTGTTTTTTTTTAAATATATTTTATTTTATTTATTTTATGAAAATGATTAAATTTTATATATATATTTATTCATTTATTTATTTTATGAAAACTTTTTTTTCACAGTAGTGCAACTTTAAAAAAAAAAAAAAAAAATCCACAATATATTTGACTTTAGTAATGTAAAACTGCATATCTTTTTTTCTTAAAATATTTATTATATTAGGATAACTTTTTTTCTCACAATATTGCGTATTTCTCATAAAAAAATAAAATACTGTTTTACAATGTATTTGACTTTAATTCTGTAAAATGGCATATTTTTTTCTTATAACTTTTATATATATATACATTTATTTATTTATTCATTTTATGAAAACTTTTTTTTCACATTATTGCAACTTTTTTTTATATACATTTTTTCACAATATATTTGACTCTAGTAATGTAAAACTGCACACTTTTTTTCTTAAAATATTTCTTACATTAAGATAAGTTTTTTCTCACAATATTGCGTATTTCTCATAAAAAAAGAAAATACTTTTTCACAATATATTTGACTTTAATCCCGTAAAATTTTAATTTTTTTCTTATAAACTATATGTATATATATATATTTTTTTTTAAAATATATTTTATTTTATTTATTTCATGAAAATGATTACATTTTATATATATATTTATTCATTTATTTATTTTATGAAAACTTTTTTTTCACAGTAGTGCAACTTTAAAAAAAAAAATAATCCACAATATATTTGACTTTAGTAATGTAAAACTGCATATCTTTTTTTCTTAAAATATTTATTATATTAGGATAACTTTTTTCTCAGAATATTGCGTATTTCTCATAAAAAAATAAAATACTGTTTCACAATATATTTGACTTTAATTCTGTAAAATGGCATATTTTTTTTATAACGTTTTTTTATTTATTTATTCATTTTATGAAAACTTTTTTCAAAATATTGCAACTTTTTTTTTAAATAAATTATTACACAATATATTTGATTCTAGTCTTGTAAAACTGCATACCTTTTTTCTTAATATATTCCTTATATTAAGATATTGCGTTTTTCTCATTAAAAAAAATAATTTTTCAGAATATATTTGACTTTGATCCTGTAAAATGGCATATTTTTCTTATAAATGTTATATATATACAAGTATTTATTTATTTATTTTATGAAATCTTTTTTCACAGTATTGCAACTTTTTTTAAATCTCGGTTTCAGAGTTGGTCCCAAACAAGGCGTCCTAAAACCACGTGATGGACTTTTTAACCAATCAGAGAGAGTATGGGTCGGACGATCTCTTACATGATTGGTCGAAAGCCCCTCACGTGACTACCGGGCGCCATGTTTGCGACCAGATCGTCCATACTTCTCTATACACAGCTCTGTGTAGTTGTCTGCCATCTAGTGGAAAACATGTGAACTACCACAGCAAGAGATGACAGTTTTTTTTGTCATGGCTAAATCGATGAGATATAGATAAAATGCCATCGTTATTAACAATTAAAATGTGTCGTTTATAGTCATATTTGAGTTTAAAAGACAGATGATGGCTGAAGCCAGCCGCTTTTGACCTACAACCGCTAGAGGGAGTCATCGTTCTCTCCTCTCACTGCATTACTTCCTGTTCGATTATTAAACGTGTTGTCAAAATAAAAGTCCATATAAAAACACAATAAAAAAAAAAGTTGTTTTTTTTGGTATTTATTTATTATGTTACACAGACATAATTTTGTTTTACATTATTGTTTCTTTTGTTAATATCAGAGTCCGTTCTGCAAAAAGGTCATCCGTAGAAGCACACAGCTTATGACCCACAGTTAAAATATACATCATCATATAGAATAGAGTAGAAAGTACTTTATTGATCCCTGGGGGAAATTCAGCAATATGATATGCAAAATACAATACATTTCAAATCTACCCTACCAAATACCCATTTACAATTTCATTGATAAAAAATGAATCTTTTAAATCCACCAAATCAGTCTCAACATCCTATTATTCAAATGTGTTTAAATAGAATAGAATAGAATTAACTTTATTGTCATTATATTTGCATATAACGAGATTAAGGACTTCAGTTTAAGGTGCGGTAGTGGAAACAAATATGGGATGAAAATAAATGACACAAGAAGTAATAAAGATAAAAAACAAGAATTGAAATAAACAGACTACTATCCTATAAAGATAATAAGCAATCCTGTACAATATACAAAATACTGTACAATATACAAAACAATATACAAAAAGGTTGCATCTTGAAGATCTGCGATGAACTCATCATACATACAGAGGTCGAGACCAAAATGATGCGACTAATGTGAAGTCCTCAACCATAAGAGGTGTGCGTACTATTGATTGATTGATTGAAACCCTTATTAGTAGATTGCACAGTACGGTACATATTCCGTACAATTGACCTCTAAATGGTAACACCCCAATAAGTTTTATGAAGCTTGATGTGGTTTCTGTTATTTTAGGAGAGTTCATTGACAATCACGATTTAATCCATTTAATTATAGTACAGATATTCACTTAGTATTACTTTCTTTAAAACATTTATTCAGTATTTTTTAACTTTAGAAAGTTACATGGTTGAAAACGATAATGATGCCAAAAAACATAAAAAAAGATGGGAAGTCCTCAAAGGCTTATTTTGAAAGTGTAATTATGTTTATACATTATTTGCTATCTGTTGTTGTGTTCCCTAATTTGAGTGACCTGGACATAATCTGGACTGTACATAAATGCTTTTTCTGAAAATGCTAATTTGTTTATATATTATATGCAATTTTTTATTTTCATTGTACATGAATGAAGGTGTGTGTTGCTGAGCCCGACTTGGACATTATCTGGACTGGACCTGGTTTTAAAAACCCTTTAAACAAATTTAATTTCATTTACAACCTGGTCATTGGTTCAAACAAGTTGAAAAACTTATTGGGGTGTTACCATTTAGTGTTCAATTGTACGGAATATGTACTGTACTGTGCAATATACTAATAAAAGTCTCAATCAATCAATCAATGGTCTGGTGAAGATAGGGTCCTTTTTTTTTTCTTTTTTTTTCTTAAATGAAATAAAATAAGATAAATAAATAAACATTTTCTTGGATGAAAAAAGAAAGTAAAATAAAATTAAAATAATTACATAAAAAATAGCAATTAATGAAAATGTAAGTGGACCAGCAACACATACAACCATGTGTGCTTCAGGGACTGTGGCCCCTGCAGATGTGTTGTTCATGTTGTGGGAACCAGAATATTGGTAGCAGAAAGAGTGAGTGGGTGTGGATGAGTGTGAATGGTGGAGGGAGGTTGTTGTTTTTTTGGGGTTGATGCACTAGTTGAAAGTGTATCTTGTGTTTTTTCTATGTTGATTTAATAAAATATAAAATAAAATAAATTACTTTTTTTTTTTCAAAAAACACCCCAATAAGTTTTTCAACTTGTTTGAGTCGGGGTACACGTAAATCAATTCATGGTACAAATATATACTATCATCATAATACAGTCATCACACAAATTCATCATCAGAGTATATGGGTGAGGGCGGACCTACGTCACTTCCGCCTACCAATCCCCTAGCAACCGGGAATTGGTTGAAAACAAAGCAGCTCACAGCGAACACAGCATTGACAGAAAAAGCATTTAACGAGCGTTGTGGCTTGGAAGTCGGCGTTAAATCCTTCATTTACGCATTTTTACTTATTCGCATATCGTGTGAAAAAACGAAAATGTATTATTTGCGTCAGACTCGTCTCAGTGAACTTTAAAGCTTCTCAGGCTTAGCTTAGCTTGCTAGTTAGCTTAGCCTGCGCGCTACCAAGAAAGAGATGCGGAAGTTATCAACAACAAGATCAAGTGTTAGTGTATAAAATATTGAGAGATTTGAGGGCTACATGTATTGTTCAAGTACAACTGTTCTT
Source organism: Entelurus aequoreus (assembly GCF_033978785.1). Classification (NCBI taxonomy): domain Eukaryota; kingdom Metazoa; phylum Chordata; class Actinopteri; order Syngnathiformes; family Syngnathidae; genus Entelurus; species Entelurus aequoreus. The sequence goes on from NC_084733.1 coordinate 93,361,122, forward strand.
CGCCAGGTGTTCTTTGGCCGCCCTGGCTTACGTTTTCCCGGTGGTGTCCATCTTAACGCTGCCTTTGGTATCCTCTCGTTGTCCGGTTTTCGAAAATAGCTAGCTAGGCTATAGACTATATAGTATATACCGCATGTTATTTTTGTACAACAACAACTTCAGCTGTCGAACGTTATAAGGTACAAATTCAACAAGTACAACATTAGCACGGACGGTATAGCCAAGTTGTGGTTAAGAAGGTGGATTTTTGTTCCTTATATTTACCAGAAACGAAGTGATCCGAACACACGACCCGGGACTTTGGGGGACTCCAGTGAGAACCGTCCTCGTTTTCCCGGTGTAAAGCTGAGAGCCATTTGTCTCGTCTCTGTGGGCTTTTATCACGCTTTGGCAGAACAAAATACAACCTTTGTTTTCCCTGTTTCCAGTTGTGGTAAGCACAACCAAAAACAACACAGTTTTTCGGCATTTTGGAGGCAAAATGACGGGTTTAACTAGCGTAGGTCGACAGGTTAAAGAGTAATGGCGACGGTTTGTTTTCAACGGCAGTCTGGTTGCTATGGTTCGAAGAACCCGTATGTAGCTCAGTTGCCCGGATGTCGCCCGTCACCCATACATTGAATTATTTACATAATTTACAATAGTAAGCATTTTGCTTAATTTTAAAAAAATGTTTAAAGAATGTGATTATTTTATTCATTTTAAAAAGTCATGTGAAACATGTCCCCCAGACAAACATTCTCGATCAATAGCATTAATTTGTTTTCTACGGCATTTCTTGCTTTTTTTTTTTGTTTCATACTTTTGTTTTGAAAAACCCGACCCGGACGTACTTTTGACGTCAAAGACTCGCCTCTCCTGATTGGTTGGTTCAACATTGCTGCTGATGTGTTCTTCTGAAGTTAGCCTCGCCGTCGCTCCGTTTCACGACGAATCATTCCACTCATTTAACCTCATTAGGAATCAACTTCAAATAATGCCTTACTTTCGAACTTGGGAGGACTTTGCCCGCGCGGCCGAAAAACTGTATCTGACGGAGCCCATGAAGGTAAAACACGTGGTTAGACAGGACTTCACACAGGCTAGCATGTTAGCTTGTTAGCGCGTGTTTTCCAGCTGCAAAATTCATTTCTGATGAAAACTTTTTTATGTTTCCTCGTCCAAGGCCAGAGTGGTGCTCAAGTACCGACACTGTGACGGCAACCTTTGCATTAAAGTCACCGACAACGCTGTGGTAAGTTGGAATAACACCTGTCATAAACCACTTCATTCTACCATGTCTTAATTAGCAACTAGAACATTCCATGCTAACACTTAGCATGTGTGCTAACGATAACATGATAACAGTCAGCATGTTTCATACACCAAGATATACGACTCAAAGGTGTATGGATGCGGAAATAGAAAAAAAAAGTGTAAAAATAGACAAAAAAGTTAGCAAGCCTAAATTAGCTTGCTAGCATGCTAACGCTTGCATGCTAACAGTTTACAAGTGTCAAGTACCAAGTTATACGACGGTGGGATAAACGGTTGCAAGACTAGCTCGAAATGTTAGCGTGCTAATGGTAGCATGCTATCAGTTAGCATGCTAATAGTTAACAAGTGTCACATACCAAGTAATATGACTCCAGGCTAAACGGTAGCAAAAGTAGCTCAAAAAGTTAGCATGCTAATGTGAGCATGAGAATAGTTAGCTTGTGTTACATACCAAGTTTTCCTTGCCCGTATGTGGGCTCTGTACCGAGGATGTCGTTGTGGCTTGTACAGCCCTTTGAGACACTTGTGATTTAGGGCTATATAAATAAACATTGATTGATTGACTGATTGAAGTTATGACTCTAAGGTTGGGGAAGTAGAGGGGAAAAAAAATAATTTAGCAAAAAAAAAAGTTAGCACTTGAATGTTAGCATGCTAACATTTGCATGCTAACAGTTTACAAGTTTACCATGAATTGATTTACGTGGACCCCGACTTAAACAAGTTGAAAAACTTATTCGGGTGTAGGGATGATGTTTGATAAGAAATTATCGAGTTTGAGCACATTGTCGAATCCTCTTATCGAACTGATTCTCTTATCGAATCCAGATAGGTTGTTGTATATGGAAAAAAACACCATTTGGTTTAACAAAAGCTCACTTGTTTTATAAGAAAAAAATAAAATCAATAGATAAATACTGACTGTTACCCCCTAAAAAAATAAAATAAATAAATATTGACTGTTACCCAAAGTATATTAAGTGGGATTTTTCAGAAAAACAAATATATACAGTAACACAAAAACAAGCTGTCTCTGTGATCACTATAGGTGTATAAATAATAATATAGTGTTAAATAAAATCAGTCCCTTGGGCACAAAACTGGAAATAATACAGCTCTCCAAAAAGTGCACTTCTGCTGCTATTGGAACATACTAACTACACACACAGGCAGACAGCTAACAAACAATCCAAGACGTCTAATAAAGTTCCAAAGCAGATTAATCCATTTAGGCTCTTTATTGTTGTTGATCTTGCTTTTGTCTTTTCCTATCTTTACTTTTGTCTTGCACTGGACTGTTTTTTTTTATTTATTTTTTTTAAACTGAAATAGACACAATGACAAATGTATAAGCTATGTGATTCAATTAACATACGGAAATGTAACACACAATATGTAAATATTAGCTTCACACAAATATTCAAACAAATACTTCTGAGTGTTGAAACTATTTCCATGGTGGAAATACACGACTGGCAGCCATTTTAAGTCCTCAAAACATCCATTGAAACTAGAGATGTCCGATAATATCGGCCGATAAATGCTTTAAAATGTAATGTCGGAAATTATCGGTATCGTTTTTTTTATTATCAGTATCGTTTTTTTTTTTTTTTTCATTAAATCAACATAAAAAACACAAGATACACTTACAATTAGTGCACCAACCCAAAAAACCTCCCTCCCCCATTTACACTCATTCACACAAAAGGGTTGTTTCTTTCTGTTATTGGTTCCTACATTATATATCAATATATATCAATACAGTCTGCAAGGGATACAGTCCGTAAGCACACATGATTGTGCGTGCTGCTGCTCCACTAATGGTACTAACCTTTAACAGTTCATTTTACTAATTTTCATTCATTACTAGTTTCTATGTAACTGTTTTTATATTGTTTTACTTTCTTTTTTATTCAAGAAAATGTTTTTAATTTATTTATCTTATTTTATTTATTTATTTTTTTTAAAAGGAGCTTATCTTCACCATACCTGGTTGTCCAAATTAGGCATAATAATGTGTTAATTCCACGACTGTATATATCGGTATCGGTTGATATCGGTATCGGTAATTAAGAGTTGGACAATATCGGATATCGGCAAAAAGCCATTATCGGACATCCCTAATTGAAACAGTGCACAAAAATAATTTTTCAATAAACATCTTAGTATCAAACTTAACCACTTTCCACCTTAATATTGAGTTACATAAACAAGCTAAGCAGTTTACTTACAGACTTATATTTTCCAAGGCTTGTAAGAGCTAACACAACTTGTCTCCTTCTCAATTGTCTCATCAACTGAACTGACGTCGCCAACCCGGAAGTGCCCAAACTAATGACGTGTAGTATTTTCATATCGCCACAAGGTGTCAGTAAGAGCCTACAATCAAATGGGCATAACATTGCCTTCCCACAGGGCATTTCCTGTGGGACTGGATTCGTTCCCAGGGATTCGAATAAAGAACCAACTCTTTTTCTTTACTATAGTAGCCTCGATAACAGGAACCGGTTCTCAAAAAGGGATTTGAGTCCATGGAATCAGTTCTTTTCTTATCGAACAACCGGGAGAACCGGTTTCGAACGTCATCCCTAGTTATAACTTCACCTTTATCTTTACTTTTTACACCAAAATGCGTCCCTTTTCTGTCTACACACTGTGTCTGCTTGTAAGTACTCTGTGTGTGTGCGCTGCCCAACATGGTCCTGCTAGCAAAACCAGCAATGACGTGACGCCGCCGCCACTAAAAAGATGGGTTTAGCCAACAAAGGCATGACCTTCTGTCTTCATGCATGCAGTGTTTGCAGTACAAGACGGACCAGGCCCAGGACGTGAAGAAGATCGAGAAGCTCCACGGGAAACTGATGAGACTCATGGTGTCAAAGGAGACGCACAGTGGCGCCATGGAGACGGACTGAAGTGGTCTTCAAAGACCACGGAGAGGACTAGAGTTGAGGTGGTTGCTGGGAGCACAGAAGTGGGATTGAGGGCGAGGCAAGATGTAAAGAAGCTGCATTGGGAGTGGAATGCTTTAACACAGTCAGAGATGTGGTATTTATATTCTTCATTCTCAGGAGTTGTTTTTTTTAATCCTGTTTGACATCACGTCTCTGATTGTGTTAATTCATCAGCACACGCTCCGAGGAAAGATGGACAAATGTGCTGCTGTTTTTCTTTTAAAGACCTCCATTTTTTCATATTGATGTGAGCTGAAGATGACGAGCACTAAAGTAGTTATTTTGCTGCTCTGGACATGTTGTACATAACTTGAAGCAGGACCTTCTAACAGCTTCACAACTTTAGTTGTTACATCTTCAATAAATATTTACTCACGCTCCTTCTACTGCAATGTGTTTTGTATAAAACACACCCTTCTCTTTTATTCTTCTATTTATAGAGCCATCGTTGGAACAAGACCTGGTCAAAAGTGTACGTATACTTGTAAAGAACATCATGTCATGGCTGTCTTGACTTTACAATCATGTCTTATTTTTTGGTGATGTAGTGATTGGAGCACATACTTGTTGCTCACAAAAAACATTCATGAAGTTTGCTTCTTTTATGAATTTATTATGGGTCTACTGAATGTGACCAATCAAAAGTATACATACAGCAGGGGTCACCAACCTTTTTGAAAGCAAGAGCTACTTCTTGGGTAGTGATTAATGCGAAGGGCTACCAGTTTGATACACACTTAAATAAATTGCCAGAAATAGCCAATTTGCTCAATTTACCTTTAACTCTATGTTATTATTAATAATTAATTATATTTACACTTAATTGAACGGTTTAAAAGAGGAGAAAACACGAAAAAAATGACAATTAAATTTTGAAACATAGTTTATCTTCAATTTCGACTCTTTAAAATTCAAAATTCAACCGAAAAAAAGAAGAGAAAAAGTAGCTAATTCGAATCTTTTTGAAAAAATTAAAAAAAGAATTTATGGAACATCATTAGTCATTTTTCCTGATTAAGATTAATTTTAGAATTTTGATGACATGTTTTAAATAGGTTAAAATCCAATCTGCACTTTGTTAGAATATATAACAAATTGGACCAAGCTATATTTCTAATATAGACAAATCATTATTTATTCTAGATTTTCCAGAGCAAACATTTGAAAAGAAACTCAAAAGACTTTGAAATAAGATTCAAATTTGATTCTACTAATTTTCTAGATTTGCCAGAATAATTTTTTTGAATTTTAATCATAAATTTGAAGAAATATTTCACAAATATTCTTCGTCGAAAAAACAGAAGCTAAAATGAAGAATTAAATTAAAATGTATTTATTATTCTTTACAATAAAATGTTTTTATTTACTTGAACATTGATTTCAATTGTCAGGAAAGAAGAGGAAGGAATTCAAAAGGTAAAAAGGTATATGTGTTTAAAAATCCTAAAATCATTTTAAAGGTTGTATTTTTTCTCTAAAATTGTCTTTCTGAAAGTTATAAGAAGCAAAGTGAAAAAAATTAATGAATTTATTTAAACAAGTGAAGACCAAGTCTTGAAAATATTTTCTTGGATTTTCAAATTCTATTTGAGTTTTGTCTCTCTTAGAATTAAAAATGTCGGGCAAAGCGAGACCAGCTTGCTAGTAAATAAATACAATTTAAAAAATAGAGGCAGCTCACTGGTAAGTGCTGCTATTTGAGCTATTTTTAGAACAGGCCAGCGGGCTACTCATCTGGTCCTTACGGGCTACCTGGTGCCCGCGGGCACCGCGTTGGTGACCCCTGACATACAGCAATGTTAATATTTGCTTACATGTCCCTTGGCAAGTTTCACCGCTTTTGGTAGCCATATTTGCACAAAGTATCGGATCGGCATCACCGATACTAGCCTAAAAATCGGTGGTATCGCACGTTACTATTTAAAAAAAAAATCTTAACACTTTTACTACTTGTTTTCCCCCCATGTAAGAATAGAATAATAACATTACGATAACCTAGTGTCTGTAGTATCTTTTGCCTGTACGAAAATATGAATGTCTTTATATTGTGGTTGTATTTTTTTAATGAATACATAAGTTAGTATTATTAAACTTTGTTTATAGTTTAAGTAGATTTTATTTGTATTTTAGGATATTCTAATATTTTGAATCAGGCAAGTATGAGGGGGCCATTTTCATATTTTTTCTTTTAAAAAAATGCTACAAATCTTTAAAGACGTAGGTGACTAAGCATATTATTGTTAGTTTAAAAAAAATCGTATTTTTCTCCATATATTCCGATTTTTTTTTTTGCTCTTTTTTCTTCCACTTTACTGTCGGTTTTTTTTTTTTAATTTTTTTTTTAGAAATGGTATTTGAAAATACACAACTTTAAAAAAATTTGGCAGGCAAGTTTATATTTACAAAGTATTGGATCGGTATCGCCGATACTAGCCTAAAAATCAGTGGTATCGCACATTACTATCTTTTACTCTTGTTTTTTTTTCTTACATTTTTACTACTCGTTTCCCCCCCATGTAAGAATAGAATAACATTACGATAACCTAGTGTCTGTAGTATCTTTTGCCTGTACGAAAATATGAATGTCTCTATATTGTGGTTGTATTTTTTTAATGAATACATAAGTTAGTATTATTAAACTTTGTTTATAGTTTAAGTATATTTGTATTTTAGGATATTCTAATATTTTGAATCCGGCAAGTATGAGGGGGCCATTTTCATATTTTTTCATTAAAAAAAATGCTACAAATGTTTAAAGACGTAGGTGACTAAGCATAAAATTGTTAGTTTAAAAAAAATCATATTTTTCTCCATATATTCCGATTTTTTTTTGCTCTTTTTTTCTTCCACTTTAATGTTTTTTTGTTTTTTTTCTAGAAATGGTATTTGAAAATACACAACTTTAAAAAAAAATTGGCAGGCAGGTTTATATTTACAAAGTATCGGATCGGTATCGCCGATACTAGCCTAAAAAATCAGTGGTATCGCACATTACTATCTTTTACTCTTGTTTGTTTTCTTACATTTTTACTACTCGTTTTCCCCCATGTAAGAATAGAATAATAACATTACGATAACCTAGTGTCTGTAGTATCTTTTGCCTGTACGAAAATATGAATGTCTTTATATTATGGTTGTATTTTTTTTAATGAATACATAAGTTAGTATTATTAAACTTTGTTCATAGTTTAAGTAGATTTTATTTGTATTTTAGGATATTCTAATATTTTGAATCAGGCAAGTATGAGGGGGCCATTTTCATATTTTTTCATTAAAAAAAATGCTACAAATGTTTCAAGACGTAGGTGACTAAGCATATTATTGTTAGTTTAAAAAAAATCATATTTTTCTCCATATATTCCAATTTTTTTTGCTCTTTTTTTCTTCCACTTTAATGTCGTTTTTTTTTTTTTTTTTTTTTTAGAAATGGTATTTGAAAATACACAACTTTTAAAAAAATTTGGCAGGCAGGTTTATATTTACAAAGTATCGGATCGGTATCGCCGATACTAGCCTAAAAAATCAGTGGTATCGCACATTACTATCTTTATTCTTGTTTTTTTCTTAAATTTTTACTACTTGTTTTCCCCCCATGTAAAAATAGAATAATAGCATTACGATAACCTAGTGTCTGTAGTATCTTTTGCCTGTACGAAAATATGAATGTCTGTAAATTATGGTTGTATTTTTTTTAATGAATATATAAGTTAGTATTATTAAACTTTGTTTATAGTTTAAGTAGATTTTATTTGTATTTTAGGATATTCTAATATTTTGAATCAGGCAAGTATGAGGGGGCCATTTTCATATATATATATTTTTTTTTAAATGCTACAAATCTTTAAAGACGTAGGTGACTAAGCATATTATTGTTAGTTTAAAAAAAATCATATTTTTCTCCATATATTCCGATTTTTTTTCCCCCTTGTTTTCTTCCACTTTACTGACGTTTTTTTAAATTTTTTTTTAGAAATGGCATTTGAAAATACACAACTTTAAAAAAATTTGTCAGGCAGGTTTATATTTACAAAGTATCGAATCGGTATCGCCGATACTAGCCTAAAAATCAGTGGTATCGCACATTACTATCTTTTACTCTTGTTTTTTTTTCTTACATTTTTACTACTCGTTTTCCCCCCATGTAAGAATAGAATAATAACATTACGATAACCTAGTGTCTGTAGTATCTTTTGCCTGTACAAAAATATGAATGTCTCTATATTGTGGTTGTATTTTTTTAATGAATACATAAGTTAGTATTATTCAACTTTGTTTATAGTTTAAGTATATTTTTATTTTAGGATATTCTAATATTTTGAATCAGGCAAGTATGAGGGGGCCATTTTCATATTTTTCATTAAAAAAAATGCTACAAATGTTTCAAGACGTAGGTGACTAAGCATATTATTGTTAGTTTTAAAAAAATCATATTTTTCTCCATATATTCCGATTTTTTTTTTGCTCTTTTTTTCTTCCACTTTACTGACGTTTTTGTTTTGTTTTTTTAGAAATGGCATTTGAAAATACACAACTTTAAAAAAAATTGGCAGGCAGGTTTATATTTACAAAGTATCGGATCGGTATCGCCGATACTAGCCTAAAAATCAGTGGTATTGCATTACTATCTTTTACTCTTGTTTGTTTTTTTTCTTACATTTTTACTACTCGTTTTCCCCCCATGTAAGAATAGAATAATAACATTACGATAACCTAGTGTCTGTCGTATCTTTTGCCTGTATGAAAATATGAATGTCTGTATATTGTGGGTGTAATTTTTTAAATCAATCCATAAGTTAGTATTATTAAACTTTGTTTATAGTTTAAGTATATTTGTATTTTAGGATATTCTAATATTTTGAATCATTTTCATATTTTTTCCTTAAAAAAATGCTAAAAATGTTTCAAGACGTAGGTGACTAAGCATATTATTGTTAGTTTTAAAAAAAATCATCTTTTTCTCCATATAGTCCGATTATTTTTGCTCTTTTTTTCTTCCACATTACTGTCATTTTATTAATTTTTTTAGCTACATATGGTATTATTTGAAAATACACAACTTTCTAAATGTTTCCTAGACAAGTTTATATCAGTATTACAGGCAGCCTCGGACAGCTACACGGGGTCCTGCGTGGACTCTGACCCAGTGGACCAGCCAGGGGGCGGGAAAAGAAGGAGAGGAAAGAGGAAAGGTGGGCGTCAAACAAGTTAGCAACGTCGTCATTCACACGACTCAACCCCGAAAACACACTCGACGAGCCGAATAAAGAGGCGAGTTCGTCCCTAACTACGTCGCGGGTGTGAAGATAACTGCGCAGCGAGACGAGGTAAACAACCAACACAACAATCAATCAAAACCAGTGTCACATGACCATCACCTGTGTCAGTCAGGGACGAGTCAAGCACCAAACTGCCTGTTTTTATTTTATTCGGATAAAATGTTGTGGTAACTAGTTGGTTAACGGGGTTAATTGAAGACAGACAAGGTGGGCGTGACAGAAAGACAACAACAGTACTGCACTACTAGTACTGCACTACTAGTACTGGCGCACAGCAGGTACTATTTCCACTTCTCATACCTTCTAAATGTATGCTCGCAGAAGTACCAACATGGTTACTAGATGAGGTGTGAATGCTTTGTAGTTGAAGTGAAATGCTGACAGAATGTAGTATGAATGTAAGAACAGTTTCAATGTTGAAGAGTTTGAATTTCCAGGAAAACCCGGAATTTGGTTTGGAACTTGGGGAAGTCTGAGTTTGAATGTCCAGGATGAGTGGAATGTGTTGATGTGGGAAGGGTTTGTAGTTTGAAAAATGTGGGAATTGTGCAACTTAGAAAAATTTAAAAAAAATCATTTCAATGGGAACACCCAGATTCCGATCTAACAAAGGTCTTAACTCGTTCTCCTTCTATGCCACATCAATATGGAATGCACTCCCAACAGGTGTTAAAAAAAGTACATCTCTATTCTCCTTCAAAACCGCACTAAAAGAACACCTCCAGTCAACTTCAACCCTTCAATCAATCAATCAATCAATGTTTATTTATATAGCCCTAAATCACAAGTGTCTCAAAGGGTTGCACAAGCCACAACGGCATCCTCGGTACAGAGCCCACATACGGGCAAGGAAAAACTCACCCCAGTGGGACGTCGGTGAATGACTATGAGAAACCTTGGAGAGGACCGCATATGTGGGTAAACCCCCCCCCCCCCTCTAGGGGAGACCGAAAGCAATGGATGTCGAGTGGGTCTGACATAACATTGTGAAAGTCCAGTCCACAGTGGATCCAACACATCAGCGAGAGTCCAGTCCACAGCGGGGCCAGCAGGAAACCATCCCGAGCGGAGACGGGTCAGCAGCGCAGAGATGTCCCCAACCGATGCACAGGCTAGTGGTCCACCCGGGGTCCCGACTCTGGACAGCCAGCACTTCATCCATGGCCACCGGACCTATGCAACTCCCCCTCGCAAGGGACAGGGGAGAAGAGGAGAGAAGAAAAGAAACGGCAGATCAACTGGTCTAAAAAAGGGGGGTCTATTTAAAGGCTAGATTATACAAATTAGTTTTAAAATGGGACTTAAATGCTTCTACTGAGGTAGAACCCTTGACTAAAACCCTCCCCCCACCACATACCACCTCCCCGGATTGTAAATAACCAAATGTAAATAATCAAATGTACACTACCGTTCAAAAGTTTGGGGTCACCCAAACAATTTTGTGGAATAGCCTTCATTTCTAAGAACAAGAATAGACTGTCAAGTTTCAGATGAAAGTTCTCTTTTTCTGGCCATTTTGAGCGTTTAATTGACCCCACAAATGTGATGCTCCAGAAACTCAATCTGCTCAAAGGAAGGTCAGTTTTGTAGCTTCTGTAACGAGCTAAAGTGTTTTCAGATGTGTGAACATGATTGCACAAGGGTTTTCTAATCATCAATTAGCCTTCTGAGCCAATGAGCAAACACATTGTACCATTAGAACACTGGAGTGATAGTTGCTGGAAATGGGCCTCTATACACCTATGTAGATATTGCACCAAAAACCAGACATTTGCAGCTAGAATAGTCATTTAACACATTAGCAATGTATAGAGTGTATTTCTTTAAAGTTAAGACTAGTTTAAAGTTATCTTCATTGAAAAGTACAGAGCTTTTCCTTCAAAAATAAGGACATTTCAATGTGACCCCAAACTTTTGAACGGTAGTGTATTTCTAATGTATATACTTGTTCTTATGCTATCTGAACTCACTATGCTCTCTGCTCGCTGTACATATCCTACCAAGTCAGACCTACACTGTTTCAATGTCCATTTCTCTGATGATGCAATTGTTGATGACTGAAGTGCTGATATCAACCAAACCTTCCTCATCCCACCGTCCGGATTGTAAATAATGTAAATAATTCAATGTATATACGCTGATGATGAACTTGTGTGATGACTGTATTATGATGATAGTATATATTTGTACCATGAATTGATTTACGCGGACCCCGACTTAAACAAGTTGAGAAACTTATTGGGGTGTTACCATTTAGTGGTCAATTGTACGGAATATGTACTGAACTGTGCAATCTACTAATAAAAGTTTCAATCAATCAAAACTTCCTGGAATTTTGGGGAAAGCGGGATTTAAAAAAAAATAAATGATTAGGAGCATGAATGTCCTGAATGAGCTGAATTGGTTGGTGTTGGAATTTATCAAGTCGGTCGAGAAATGTTGAAGTAGTAACATTTTGTATTGAGAAATGTTATTGCGGAATTCCTGGAATTTCGGTATAACCGGGAATTTTTCCAGTTCAAAAAACAGCTTAGTTTTTTGTCCTGATCAAGAGGAATGTTTTGATGGTGGAATGGTTGAAGTGGGTTGAAAAATGTGGAAGGAGTAGTCGCCAGAAAAAAGGGTGGGAATAGGGTTTTGGAAAACCAGGAATTCTGGGAAATATTTAAAAAAAAATTAAACTTGGAAAAAGGGTCGTTTGAATTTCCAGAATGGTGGAATAGTTTGAGGGACGTGGGAATTGCAGAAGTCTGGAGTCATTTTGAATGGGGAAAATGCACAAAAAAAAGGAATTATGGGAAATCCGGGATTTTTTTTTTTTTTTAGAATTGTTGAAGTAGAGAACACATTTCCTGAACAGGCTGAATATTTAGAAGTTGGAACAGTTTGAATCAGATGAAAAATGTGGGAATTGTGGAACTTATAAGAATGTCCCATTCATTTCAATGGGAACTTCCTGGAAATTTGGGAATTTGGGGAAAAGCGGGATTTTTTGGAAAATGATTAGGAACATGAATGTCCTGAATGAGCTGAATTGGTAGGTGTTGGAATTGTTTAAATCGGGCAAGAAATGTTGAAGTAGTAAATGGTATAAGGAATTTCGGGAAAATTTGAAACATTTTTCAACTTGGAAAAAGGGTAGTTTGAATTTCCAGAATGGTGCAATGGTTTATATGGGTTGAAGAATGTGGGAATTGCAGAAGTTTGAAAAATGGCCAATTAATTTTGAATGGGGAAAATGCACAAAAAAAGGAATTATGGGAAATCCGGGAATTTTTTTTCTTTTAGAATTGTTGAAGTAGAGAAAACAATTCCTGATCAGGCTGAATATTTAGAAGTTGGAACAGTTTGAATCAGATGAAAAATGTGAGAATTGTGGAACTCATAAGAATGTCCCATTCATTTCAATGGGAATTTCCCCCAAATTTGGGAATGTCGGGAAAAGCGGAATTTTTTTTGAAAATGGTAAAAAAAACAAAACTTGAATGAGTTGAAATGGTTGGTGTTGGAATTTATCAAGTCGGTCGAGAAATTTTGAAGTAGTAACATTTTGTATTGAGAAAAGTTATTGCGGAATTCCTGGAATTTCGGTATAACCGGGAATTTTTCCAGTTCAAAAAACAGCTTAGTTTTTTGTCCTGATCAAGAGGAATGTTTTGATGGTGGAATGGTTGAAGTGGGCTGAAAAATGTGGAAGGTGTAGTCGCCAGAAAAAAGGGTGGGAATAGGGCTTTGGAAAACCAGGAATTCTGGAAAATATTGGAATTTTTTTAAACTTGGAAAAAGGGTCGTTTGAATTTCCAGAATGGGGGAATGGTTTGAAGGATGTGGGAATTGCAGAAGTCTGAAGTCATTTTGAATGGGGAAAATGCACACAAAAAAAGGAATTATGGGAAATCCGGGAATTTTTTTTTTTTTTTTTAGAATTGTTGAAGTAGAGAACACATTTCCTGAACAGGCTGAATATTTAGAAGTTGGAACAGTTTGAATCAGATGAAAAATGTGGGAATTGTGGAACTTATAAGAATGTCCCATTCATTTCAATGGGAACTTCCTGGAAATTTGGGAAAAGCGGGATTTTTTGGATAATGATTAGGAGCATGAATGTCCTGAATGAGCTGAATTGGTAGGTGTTGGAATTGTTTAAATCGGGCAAGAAATGTTGAAGTAGTAAATGGTATTAGGGAATTTCGGGAAAATTGGAAAAAATTTTCAACTTGGAAAAATGGTAGTGTGAATTTCCAGAATGGTGCAATGGTTTATATGGGTTGAAGAATGTGGGAATTGCAGAAGTTTGAAAAATGGCCAATTAATTTTGAATGGGGAAAATGCACAAAAAAAGGAATTATGGGAAATCCGGGAATTTTTTTTCTTTTAGAATTGTTGAAGTAGAGAAAACAATTCCTGATCAGGCTGAATATTTGGAAGTTGGAACAGTTTGAATCAGATGAAAAATGTGGGAATTGTGGAACTCATAAGAATGTCCCATTCATTTCAATGGGAATTTCCCCCAAATTTGGGAATGTCGGGAAAAGCGGATTTTTTTTGAAAATGGTAAAAAAAAAACTTGAATGAGTTGAAATGGTTGGTGTTGGAATTTATCAAGTCGGTCGAGAAATGTTGAAGTAGTAACATTTTGTATTGAGAAATGTTATTGCGGAATTCCTGGAATTTCGGTATAACCGGGAATTTTTCCAGTTAAAAAAACAGCTTCGTTTTTTGTCCTGATTCAGAGGAATGTTTTGACGGTGGAACGGTTGAAGTGGGTTGAAAAATGTGGAAGGAGTAAACGCCAGAAAAAAGGGTGGAAATAGGGTTTTGGGAAACCAGGAATTCTGGAAAATATTGGAATTTTTTTTCAAAACTTGGAAAAAGGGTCGTTTGAATTTCCAGGATGGTGGAATGGTTTGAATCGATTGAAAAATGTGGAAATGGTGGAAGTCTGAAAAATGGCCAATTCATTTTGAATGGGAAAAATGTCCTGGAATTCTGGGAAATCTGGGAATTTTTGGAATGTGTCAAGGGAAAGCCCGCGATTCCCGAATAGGCTGAACAGTTTGAAGTTGGAACGCTTTGAGTCGGGTGAAAAATGTGGAAGGTAGAGAGCGCCAACATCTGGAGAAGAAGAAGTTGAATAATAAATAGATGAATTTTGGTGTAGAACATTCACACAATTATTTTATTAATACTTTAGTGTGACATTTTGTTTAGTGGTGTGCTGCTAGAACTATCCAATGAAAACTAAATGTGTGATATTCATCTCATTTTGTGAATGCTCCAAAATGGTTGATTTATTCACACACATGATTTATAAATAGTTGATTTATTCACACACATGATTTATAAATGGTTGATTTATTCACTCCTATAATTTTATACACCAAAATTCATTTATCTACTCAATTTCTTCAACTTATTCTTCTTTTCCAGGTTTTGGCGCGCTCTACCTTCCACATTTTTCACCCGATTCAAACTGTTCCAACGTCAAACTGTTCAGCCTATTTGGGAATTCCAGGCTTTCCCTTGACAAATTCCAAAAATTCCCACATTTCCCAAAATTCCAGGTTTTCCGGGACATTTTTCCCATTCAAAATGAATTGGCCATTTTTCAAAGTTCCACCATTTCCACATTTTTCAACCGATTCAAACCATTCCACCTTCAACACAAATACACCGTCCTGGAAATTTAATTTACTTTTTTTTCAAGTTCCAAAAAATTCTAGGATTTTCCAGAATTCCTGACTTTCCCAAGCCCAATTTCCACCATTTTTTCTGGCGACTACTCCTTCCACATTTTCAACGCATTTCAACCGTTTTACCGTCAAAACATTCCTTTTAATCAGGACAAAAAACAAAGTTGTTTTTTGAACTGGAAAAATTCCCGAAATTCCAGGAATTGCGTAATACCATTTCTCAATTCAACATGTTACTACTTCAACATTTCGCGACCAATTTTATAAATTCCAACACCAACCATTTCAACTCATTCAGACCATTCAAGTGTTTTACCATTTTCAGAACAAATTCCCGCTTTTCCCGAAATCCCCAAATTTTTGGGAAATTCCCATTGAAATGAATGGGACATTCTTCAAAGTTCCACAACTCCCACATTTTCTACCCGATTCAAACCGTCCCAACTTCAAACTGTTCAGCCTATTTGGGAATCGCAGGCTTTCCCTTGACAAATTCCAAAAATTCCCACATTTCCCAGAATTCCAGGTTTACCGTGACATTTTACCCATTCAAAATGAATTGGCCATATTTCAAACTTCCACCATTTCCACATTTTTCAACCGATTCAAACCATTCCACCTTCAACACAAATACACCGTCCTGGAAATTTAATCTACTTTTTTTTCAAGTTCCAAAAAATTCTAGGATTTTCCAGAATTCCTGATTTTCCAAAGCCCAATTTCCACCATTTTTTCTGGCGACTACTCCTTCCACATTTTCAACGCATTTCAACCGTTTTACCGTCAAAACATTCCTCTTAATCAGAACAAAAAACGGAGTTGTTTTTTGAACTGGAAAAATTCCAGGAATTGCGTAATACCATTTCTCAATTCAACATGTTACTACTTCAACATTTCGCGACCAATTTGATAAATTCCAACACCAACCATTTCAACTCATTCAGAACATTGAAGTTTTTTTTACCATTTTCAGAACAAATTCCCGCTTTTCCCGAAATCCCCAAATTTTTGGGAAATTCCCATTGACATCAATGGGACATTCTTCAAAGTTCCACAACTCCCACATTTTTCATCTGATTCAAACTGTTCTATCTTCAAAATATTCAGCCTGTTTGGGAATTGTGTGCTCTCCTTCAACAATTCTAAAAAAAATTCCAGGATTTCAGTTCAACTTCAGCATTAGAGCATTCACATGCAATTCCTTCAGGAATTGCCTCATCTAGTTTGTTAGTATCAATGTTCTTTATGCAGCCTTAGGTGGGAAAAGTGGGGTCGATTTCGTTTGTAGGAGTTTGATCCTGAGGGCGTGTTTTATATTTGTCATTTTGTGGCCTTTCTGTGAGCCAGGGGCCTGCTGGTCACGTTTGTTCTTGACATAATCCTCTCACAAACACAACAGTCGCTCTTTTGTTTCTGCTTCTACATTTTTCTGCTAACTCTTGGCATTATTGTGAAGGCCAGCGTCCAAATAAGCTACTGCCAGCATGCCATTGTAGCCCACAGGAGGCTGCACATTTCCTGAAAGCTAAGCTGCCTTCACTGTTATTCTGATTCTGTACAAAACCCACACCAGTGAAGTTGTGTAAATGGTAAATAAAAAGAGAATACAATAATTTGCAAATCCTTTTCAACTTATATTCAATTGAATAGACCGCAAAGACAAGATATTTCATGTTCACACTGAGAAACTTTATTTTTTGCCTATATTAACTCATTTGGAATTTGATGCCTGCAACATGTTTCAAAAAAGCTGGCACAAGTGGCAAAAAAAGAGTGAGAAAGTTGAGGAATGCTCATCAAAGACTTATTTGGAACAGCCCACAGGTGAACAGGCTAATTGGGAACAGGTGGGTGCCATGATTGGGTATAAAAGCAGCTTCCATGAAATGCTCAGTCATTCACAAACAAGGACGGGGGCGAGGGTCACCACTTTGTCAACAAATGCCCGAGCAAATTGTTTAAGAACAACATTTCTCAACAAGGAATTTAGGGATTTCACCATCTACGCTCCGTAATATCATCAAAAGGTTCAGAGAATCTGGAGAAATCACTGCACGTAAGCCATGATATTACACACCTTGGATCCCTCAGGCTGTACTGCATCAAAAAGCAACATCAGTGTGTAAAGGATATCACCACATGGGCTCAGGAACACATCAGAAAACCACTGTCAGTAACTACAGTTGGTCGCTACGTCAGTTCCCAAAACGTTTACTGAGTGTTGTTAAAAGGAAAGGCCATGTAACACAGTGGTAAAAATGCCTTTTTTGCTGCAATGTGTTGCTGCCATTAAATTCTAAGTTAAGGATTATTTGCAAAAAATAAGTTATTTTCCAGTGTGAACATGAAATATCTTGTCTTTGCAGTCTATTCAATTGCATATAAGTTGAAAAGGATTTGAAAATCATTGCATTCTGTTTTTCAGGCATGTGATTTTTCCGTCTAAAGTGGAATTCCGTCTTTTTTAATCTCGGGGAAAAAAAATAAATTATCTCCCGTTTTTCCGTTTTTTTCCCCGACCCTAAATCAAGATTCGAGACGTAGTTTATATTACGCCGTAGTTGATTGGTCGATATGTTCCTTGTGACCAATCAGGACATCTGTTATGAATGATGACGTTAATAACGTCATCATTCATAATGGTTATTACCGCCATTTTCCATATGTAAACGATGTCGGTTCTCGAGAGAAAGGACGCTTTACGAGTAAAATAAATTGATAAACATGTCAAAAAGAAGTTTGGATGGGACTGGATGGAAAGGGAAATCACTGATACTGTTGGGAAGAAGGAAGTTACGACTTTGTTCGGTGATTTTATTCGGAAAATCGATCGTCCCGGAAAGGTTTTGTGCATGTGTTGTTATGATAATATTGACTATGGATCACGAGGTTTCAAAGCTTCGGAAGTACATGCGAAACGCCAAAAACATATGAAACAACTTGAAGCAAGGAAAATGAACTTTTCACTAGCTGGTACTTTTGGATGTCAACCGAAAGTGACATGGAGAGGAAAGATCCACCCAAACGACCCACTTCAGTTGCAGACAGGGTTGTTAATAATGAGGTAAGCTAAAAAATATTTGCTTGCAAAATACGCATGTTTGTTTTAAATATTAACCAATTATTGCTTAGCGAAATTTAAATGAGTTTTTCTAAAAATAAAAAGCCACGTGAAAATATATTATGAAATTACAGAAATTCAAAGAGTCGCATTATTGATTCCAGTTAACAATGTATTTGAAATAAATTTGCATATAATACTATTTTGTAATAAGTTCTTATGTAGTCTCTTGAAACTTTTGTCAGTGGTGTAACAATCTTGAAGGTAAATATTTTCACACTTGTTTCATGCAATATGTCAGTGTCCTCACATTATTATTATTTCCTATATTCAAACATGAGTAAACAATACTAAACACGTTTAATTATTTTCATAAATTTATATCCTATTTTGGCGAAAAGAATGAAATGTTTACATTTGGTGTTTTGTTATATTTATCCAAAAATCCAAAAAAGAAGCTACAAAAGCAGAGACCAAAAGGAAAATGCAGGCTGCTCAGAAATGTGCAAGGAAGGCTCATGTTAGGGCTCTCCGAGAAAGCTAATGTGTGAAGTGAACTGAAGTAATGTGGTAATACTGTAAATAAAGTGTAGATAATATCACTGATCAATGTGACACCTGTGGATGTGAAATGAACACAAGATGTAAATATTAGTGACTAAATACTGTTGGGACTGAACCATATACAGTGATTCATTATTATAATTGGGTTATGTATGTTCTATTAATTATGTTTTCGTGTCTTTAAACACTAAAATATTTTCTTCAAATGGTGCTGTCTTTGTTCATTTTAGCATGTTAAATTGGTGAAAAACCAGGAGCTTCGGGGGGCGTTGCGCCCCTTG
The DNA here is from genome assembly GCF_033978785.1 of Entelurus aequoreus. NCBI lineage: Eukaryota > Metazoa > Chordata > Actinopteri > Syngnathiformes > Syngnathidae > Entelurus > Entelurus aequoreus. The sequence continues at coordinate 93,380,208 of NC_084733.1, forward strand.
TCCCCCCACCAGGGCACTTCGTCCCCCAGATCCCCGGAAATTTTTTCAGTCTTTTTCATTGTGGTCAAATCAC
>NC_084733.1:93385280-93417780 GCF_033978785.1 Entelurus aequoreus
GTATATATATATATATATATATATATATGTATGTATATATATATATATGTATATATATGTATATATATATATATATATGTATGTATATATATATATATGTATATATATGTATGTATATATATATATATGTATGTATATATGTATGTATATATATGTATGTATGTATATATATATATATGTATATATGTATGTATGTATATATGTATGTATGTATATATGTATGTATGTATGTATATATGTATATATATATATGTATGTGTATATATATATGTATATATATATATATATGTATGTGTATATATACGTGTATATATATATACATGTATGTATGTACATGTATATATATATACATGTATGTATATATATATGTATGTATGTGTATATATATATATATATATATATATATATATATATATATATATATATATATATATATATATATATACTTTTGTATGAAAAAAGACCTGAATAGACCTGCTCATCGGCAGTGGGCCTTATAATCTGGTGCGCCCTATGGTCCAGAAAATACGGTATGTTGACGTCAGTCAGCCAGTCCAAGGGGCATGGACATAAACTGTAAACGGGGAACTTTGAACAAAACTGTTGTAAATAGATGCTGACTGAGTTGAAGTCTCACGACATTAGATCACATCTTGCTAGATGTGTGGCGGTGCTTTGACCTCTGTGTTGTACAACGAATATTTGTCAGGTTCTGACTTGTATGACTTTAGCATCATTTAAATATCAAGGTGTCGAGCTAACGAGAAAGTTGAAAAACTAAAAGTTTGTCATTTTATGTCAGGACTTGCACAGGAGAATAGATCAGACACGTCCAGTGCCCTCGTTGGAGGACAGCCAGTTCCATTATGGCTTCAACTCCAAGTACCTGGAGGAGGTGGTCTCCTACTGGAGAAACCACTTTGACTGGCGGAGACAAGTGGACAAACTCAACCAGTACCCACACTTCAAGACCAACATTGAAGGTTTGTCCCGGCTGCTGACACAAGAAGCTTTCAGAGTGGCTTGTTTGGCAATTCTTCCAATCCCATCCAGGCATCGATGTGCACTATGTGCATGTGAAGCCCAAGCGAGTGCCAGAGGGAACCACTGCCATCCCTTTGATTATGGTGCATGGCTGGCCCGGATCTTTCTACGAGTTCTACGGGACCATCCCGCTGCTGACGGAGCCATCAGACCCCCAGGCGCTCGTGTTTGAGGTGGTGTGCCCCTCCATACCTGGCTATGGCTTCTCGGAAGCACCGCATAAGAAAGGTTTGTCTGGCAAATATAAAAGATACAGTTGAAATATGACGTTCAATTAGGGGTGTACAGGTACTCATAAGTAAGGAACATACTGATTTCCTGCAAGGTACATGTTGAAATAAGAACAGGAAGTATGCCTCACTTTGCTCTGTAAACAAACACAGTGCAGCTTCCCAGGTCCTAAACATTTATGAAATTGTGTGTCCCATCAGTAGGAAGGTGCCAATTGATCAGCCACCAATCAGTATCAGCCAACTTTCTTGAAAAAGTATGGGATTGCCTTTACCAATTATTGCATTTCAATGGCAATCCCAAACGGCGAACCTCTCTGGCTAATATCGTATTTATTTTTAGTCTGACAAGCTACAGTAACAGCTAATTATGTATCTCCATACAGTGTACTGCCGCTTCCATAAGTTAATAACAATTACCTCAAATAAGACAAATAAAAAATGCATTTCTTAGTATATGAACTATCAAGAATAAGTGTTATTATCAAGTAATAGGACAAAGTTAAACATGTTGCACACCAAGACCAAGGTGGAGCAGGCATGCTAATAGCTAAGCAGCTGCTACGCTATCCAGAAACAGACAAAATAAGTGCTTAAGTTTAGGTCAGGGGTCGGCAACCCAAAATGTTGAAAGAGCCATATTGGACCAAAAATACAAAAACAAATCTGTCTGGAGCCGCAAAAAATTAAAAGCCATATTACATGTGTCATGAGATATAAATGTAATTAAGATGACTTAAAGGAAACTAAATGAGCTCAAATATAGCTACAAATGAGGCATAATGATGCAATATGTACACATTGCTAGCCTAAATAGCATGTTAGCATCGATTAGCTTGCAGTCATGCAGTGACCAAATATGTCTGATTAGCACTCCACACAAGTCAATAACATCAACAAAACTCACCTTTGTGCACTCATGCACAACGTTAAAAGTGTGGTGGACAAAATGAGACAGAAAAAGTGGCATAAAACACGTCCTAGAAAGTCGGAGAAAGTTATACCAGTTATATCAATCAATACATGTAAACAAACTATACGGTGAGTTCAAGGACCGCCAAAATAAGTAGGACAAAACGGCGCTCGCCAAATACTCGAATCAGTGAAGCATGTTTAATATAAACAGTGTGCTTTATAACAATTAGGGAGGTTTGTGTCATGTTTGTCCTCCTACAGAAAAAATACTAAAACAAAAAAATAGATTTTTTTTCCCCTCATCTTTTTCCATTCTTCATACATTTTTGAAAAATCTCCAGAGAGCCACTAGGGCGGCGCTAAAGAGCCGCATGCGGCTCTAGAGCCGCGGGTTGCCGACCCCCGGTTTAGGTGGAAGCGTGTTACAGCAGAAAGTAAGCAGACGTTACCAGGAAATTAAATAGTAGATTAATACACATTGAGAAACAAGTGTATAAAAACTGTTGCTGTGTCAGCATTGTCGATCTATAAATCAGTGGTGTTGACACAAAGGGTTCTATCAGTGTATGATCAATACTAGAGTGATTCAATCGATTTTTTATTCCTCAAAATATTTTTTGTTGTACTTAGTCACAGAAAGACTTTGAGGGCAAACATTATTTAAATGAGTAACTTTTGACTTTGTTTCGTTATTGCGTACTATTGACTTTGTTTTGCTCAAACAATTGTACGTACCATATTTTGTGGACTATAAGGCGCAATTAAAATCCTTTAGTTTTCTCAAAAATCGACAGTGCGCCTTATAACCCGGTGCGCCTAATGTACGGCATAATTCTGGTTGTGCTTACTGAAATCGAAGCTATTTTATCTGGTACATGGTGTAATGATAGGTGTGACCAGTAGATGGCAGTCACACATAAAAGATACGTGTAGACTGCAAGATGAGGCCAGTAAACAAGACCAAAACTCTAAATGTTCCATTGAGAATATAGAACATTACACACGGCGCTCAAAAATCTGTCAAAATGTTTTAGTACGACTTTGGTAAGCTATGAAGCCGCACCGTTTGATGGATTGTCGGCGAATTAAACATACAAGTATTATTATGGTGTGTGTGTATAAGGACTGCAAAATGGCACCCATTAGCAGACATTATCTGGCGTTTTGTTTCACAATATTATGCAAAAGCAACTTTTCTTACCTTCTGGTACCTGCTGATGTGTATTCGGGATCTGCATAAGTCCTGAAAATTTGAGCGCATCCGCCTTTGTAGTCCGTGCCGATACCGTAGTCAATCAATCAATCAATCAATGTTTATTTATATAGCCCTAAATCACAAGTGTCTCAAAGTCGACAAGCTTCTTCTTTTTCTCTATTTTCTTGTTATGTGACATTTAGAGATTTAAATGCGTTAAAATGTAATATCGGAAATTATCGGTATCGTTTTTTTTATTATCAGTATCGGCTTTTTTAAAAAAATTTTTTTTTAATTAAATCCACATAAAAAACAAAAGATACACTTACAATCAGTGCACCAACCCACCCCATTTACACTCATTCACACAAAAGGGTTGTTTCTTTCTGTTATTAATATTCTGGTCCCTACATTATATAATCAATATATATCAATACAGTCTGCAAGGGATACAGTCCGTAAGCACACATGATTGTGCGTGCTGCTGGTCCACTAATAATACTAACCTTTAACAGTTAATTTTACAAATTTTCATTAATTACTAGTTTCTAAGTAGCTGTTTTTATATTGTTTTACTTTCTTTTTTATTCAAGAAAATGTTTTTAATTTATTTATCTTATTTTATTTGATTCATTTTTTTAAAAAGTACCTTATCTTCACCATACCTGGTTGTCCAAATTAGGCATAATAATGTGTTAATTCCACGACTGTATATATCGGTTGATATCGGTATCTGTAATTAAAGAGTTGGACAATATCGGCAAAAAGCCATTATCGGACATCCCTAGTGACATTCATCCTCCACTGTTGCCATTTGTAATATAAAGTAGTGTAAAGTTCTTACTTATATCTGTCAGTAAACTCACCATGAAAGCACTAAAACATACCGGTGTAGTGAGTTGACATTATCCACCCAAGGAACTTTAGTTATTAGAGAGTACCGTTTTTTCACGGGACACATTTCAGGCGTTGTTGTTTCACTAGTGAGCCACGGATGAGGAGATGCTGCTCCGTTATTGATTGAAGTAAAGTGTGAATGTCATTCAAACAGTTAGCGCCATCTTTTGACACTTCTTCCACTCCCGTCCTTGCACGCTACACCGCTACAATAAGGAGAAAACACTGTCGAAGTGGAGGCACGTAAATGAGAGCGCCCACAAAACGGCGCATCCTGAAGAGACTGTCAGAAAGTGACTTGAAGATGATGTGTAAAACATCATCTATGCAACATTTTGAGCAAAGAACCACCATTACATGTTATGTAGACCACAAGGAAGTCTTTTACATTTAGAATACATTATACAAAGGTGATTAAAAATGATGGTTAAAAGGTGCATTAACTAAAAGCTTTACTAAAAAGAGAAGTCTTCAAATGTTTCTTAAAAGTAATCACAGAGGGACTGGTGCAAGTTGTTCCAGAGTCTGGGGGCTACAGCCTGGAATGCCAGGGGCCGTACTTATCAAGCTTCTTAGAGTGCCATTTTACACTTAAGTCCTGAGAATCTGCGAAATTTAGTCCTACTCTCAAACTTAAGAATAAAAGCTTTTTATCAACGTTCTTAAGTCTAAGAATCACTCCTACTCTCCACGATATTTAAGAGACCTTCAGAGGTGTCTTAAGTGGTTAGGAGTTGCCAGCAGGGGATGGCACTGAGGCGAGAGAGACGTGCGCGAACGTTCAGGGAACGGAACAATGTTGGGTTTTTTTTGTTGTTTTTTTGATGACGAGCAGCTGATCAAACGGTATCGTTTAGACAGAGCGGATATTATTTTTGTCACAGATTTAATACTTTTCGATTCCTTGTTGATTTCTGCATGTGTCTGCAGTGGGCTAGTATATATAGAGCCACCCACACCAGTTTCAAATTAGTTGCCTAATTAATGAATTGGAAAGAAAATGTTATGACAGTAGCGTATGTGTGAGGTGAGTGACGTCAGTGAGTGTGTGGGCGATAGAAGAGAGGGAGCGGTAGCGTGAGTGCCGGCGGGGACTAGTTTGTTTTGTATTATTTTGTAGTTTATTGTCAAAATATACACTCCCATTGTCCACTTAAATATTTCCAAGATATTTCTTTATTCTTAAACAACGGATTCCATTCCGTGATTGGTCATTTCTATGGACACAGAAATGACGTCACCTAAAATTGCGTTTACGGTACATAGTAATGTCGTAATTCAGCTCTGAGTGTGACACTTAAGATTCAGTCCTACACTTCGCTGAAAGTGTGAGTAAGACGCTTGGTAACTAACTTTTAAGTGCAGCTTTCAGCGAAGAATTTATTTACTCTTAAGTCAACTCTTAGCAGACTTCTTAGGAGTAATTCTAAGAAGCTTGATAAGTACGGCCCCAGGTCTCCACGGGTTTTAAAATGAGATTTTGGGATCTTTAGGAGACCCTGGCCTGGAGACTAGAGGTGGAAGTTTGTGTTGCATTGTGTTCCCTTTCCAAACCTGTGACCTAACAACTGAAGCTCGATCCGAACCATGGTGATGGTGTACCGTTATACCGCTACATTAAACGTACAGTCAGTGACTTTGTGACCTCCCACTATTCTGAAATGTTCTCCATGCAAACAGGTTTCGATTCGGTGTGTGCTGCTCGCATCTTCCACAAACTGATGAGGCGTCTGGGCTTCAAGCAGTTCTATGCTCATGGAGGAGATTGGGGCTGGCTTGTCACCACCAACATGGCTCAGCTGCAGCCCAAGTAAGACTTCCAACAGACCATGGCGTTTATATGCCAGCCACTTCAGCCATTAAGTTTCCTACTATCAACTCCATTTGCCTTATTGTACTACCTGCTTGTAGCAAAAGAAATGTGTGGAAAATGAGTAGAACCCTGTCCCAATGCAGTGGAAAAGTGGCATTACTGGATGATAGACTATTTAAATGTACTTTCCTTGTGCAGTGTCTGAATCATACAAGCTACACAAATCATTTTTCACGCATTATAAAACTTCTCAACTCCGACATTCGTGTTGCTAGCTGCAGTCCGTAGCACTGTGCGCTAGCAAACCGCGAAAAAAACAAGTCAGGCAGAAACTGAATATTGAAAATGACTCCAAGTACAAAACCTCAATCGTTATTAAACACGCTTTGTAGGGCTCGAAGGATGACGCAGCGCAATAGAAAAAAATGCAGTGCATTGTGGGCTTTGCAGGTATCAATAGGGATGATGTTTGATAAGGAATTATCGAGTTCGAGCCTATTATCGAATCCTCTTATCGAACCGATTCCTTATCGATTCTCTTATCGAGTCCAGATAGGTTGTTGTATATGGAAAAAAACACACAATATTTGGTTTAACAAAAGCTCACTTTTATTATATAATAAAAAAATAAAAGCTAAGAAATAAATAAATATTGACTGTTACCCACCTAAAAAAATAAAATAAAATAAATGAATATTGACTGTTGTTACCCAAAGTATATTAAGTGGGATTTTTCAGAGAAACAAATATATACAGTAACACAAAAACAACCTGTCTCTGTGATCACTATATGTGTATAAATAATAATATAGTGTTAAATAAAATCAGTCCCTTGGGCACAAAACTGAAAATAATACAGCTCTCCAAAAAGTGCACTTCTGCTGCTATTGGAACATAACTGTTTGTTATGATGCTTTGACATTTTTGCACTTTATTTCTTTATTGAAAGAAAATTCTATGAAGAGAAAAGTTCTTTGCAGATGTGGTTACAATGCTAAAAAATGAAAAGTTAAAGCTAAAAAAAGAAATACACTTTATTGAGTTAACATTATTTCTTTATAGGGGGAAAAATGTTATGAGCTAGAGAATATAACAACTACACTACCCAGCATGCAATGGGAGTGACGAGCATGCGCGGTAGCCCCGAAAAGTGTTGCATGTTGCCACGCTGTGAAAGTAAACGTCAAGAACTCAGCCAACACGCCTCGTCTGCATTATTTATAATTAGACAGACAACACATCTACAGTGTGATTTTGTTTTGTTTACAAGGAAAGAAAAACAAAAGTTAAAAAAGGGAGATATGTTGTATATATATGTATGTGCTGCGGTTGTTTTAAGAACGTTGCGACAGCTGCCGTAAAGGAGGTGCGTTGCTAGCCTGGTTGCTATGTTTCCGGTTGGTGGTAAAAGTGTTGGTCATGTGTTTTACCCTGCTAAAATCTCTCAGTAAAGTTATTCGATGGATTATAGCTTTTGTTTTGAACTTTATTACACCTTGGAGCGCTTTTTCCCGTCCATTGTTTTCCTGCTTTCCCTATCTGCGCCTAATGACTGAGCTACGTGACGTCATTTCTTGTGATGTCCCACGGAGCATTTCTGGTCGGGACGGGATTCGAATAAAGAATAAACTCTTTTTGTGGTGGTCTCGATAACGGGTACCGGTTCTCAAAAAGGGATTCGAGTCCGAGGACTCGGTTCTTTTCTTATCAAACAACCGGGAAAACCGGTTTCGAGTATCATCCCTAGGTATCAATGAAGTTGAAGTTTATCGAGAGAATGCCAAGAATGTGCAAAAAAGTAATCAGAGCAAAGGGTGGCTATTTTGAAGAAACTAGAATATAAAACATGTTTTCAGTTATTTCACCTTTTTTTTGTTAAGTACATAACTCCACATGTGTTCATTCATAGTTTTGATGTGACAATCTACAATGTAAATAGTCATTGCATTGAATGAGGAGAAGGTGTGTCCAAACTTTTGGCCTGTACTGTGTATATATAAACATTAATCCGATGTTAACCTTGGTATCGCTATTTGCAGTCGTGGTTCAAAGTGTACATGCACTTGTAAAGAACAAGTTTCCAATCATTTCTACAACTCTTATTTTTTTGTGATGTAGTGATTGGAGCACATACTTGTTGCTCACAAAAAACATTCATGAAGTTTGCTTCTTTTATGAATTTATTCAATTGTTGTTTCATCTGACATGACATGGACAAAGATAAGACCTTCTGGAGGAAAGTTCTGTGGTCAGATGAAACAAAAATGGAGCTGTTTGGCCACAATACCCAGCAATATGTTTGGAGGAGAAAAGGTGAGACCTGTAATCCCAGGAACACCACTCCTACCGTCAAGCATGGTGGTGGTAGTATTATGCTCTGGGCCTGTTTTGCTGCCAATGGGACAATGAAAAAGGAGGATTAGCTCCAAATTGTTCAGGACAAGCTAAAATCATCAGCCCGGAGGTTGGGTCTTGGGCGCAGTTGGGTGTTCCAACAGGACTATGACCCCAAACACACCTCAAAAGTGGTAAAGGAATGGCTAAATCAGGCTAGAATGAAGGTTTTAGAATGGCCTTCCCAAAGTCCTGACTTAAACATGTGGACAATGCTGAAGAAACTAGTCCATGTCAGAAAAGCAACACATTTAACTAAACTGAACCAATTTTGTGGTCAAGTGGTCAAGCAGAAGCTTATGGATGGCTACCAAAAGCGCCTTATTGCAGTGAAACTTGCCAAGGGACATGTAAGCAAATATTAACATTGCTGTATGTATACTTTTGATTGGTCACATTTTCAGTAGACCCATAATCAATTCATAAAAGAAGCAAACTTCATGAATGTTTTTTGTGACCAACAAGTATGTGCTCCAATCACTACATCACCAAAAAATAAGAGTTGTAGAAATGATTGTAAAGTCAAGACCGCCATGACATGATGACCTTTACACGTGTATGTACACTTTTGACCACCACTGTAGATGGATCTGCCCACCCCTAGATTTTGGTGATTTATGACGTAAAACTTTTATCCATGGCCTTATTTTCTCCAGGACAGTCAAAGGCCTCCATGTGAACTTTGCCCCGGCTGCCAAGCTGGGCTTCACCATGTTTCTATCAATCCTGCTGGGCCGCCACTTCCCCAATCTGTTTGGGTTCACCAGCGCGGACATTGAGCGCATGTACCCCTGCATGCAGAAACTGTTTGTCAATGCCATCACAGAGTCCGGCTACATGCACATCCAGGCCACCAAGCCCGACACTGCGGGTGAGGAGCGAGAGCGGGCGATCTCTCTTTACTTTTGTCACGGCCCGTCTTTTTAACATTTTCTCTTTGTCCCCACCAGGTCGAGGATTGAATGATTCGCCAGTCGGTCTGGCAGCGTACATCCTGGAGAAGTTCTCCACGTGGACAAGTAAGGACTTTAAAAACCTGGAAGATGGAGGACTCACTAGGTGCGGTAAAACACTTTCATCTCACTAGTACAGGGGTCGGCAACCTTTACCACTCAAAGAGCCATTTTGGCAAGTTTCACAAATTAAAGAAAATAATGGGAGCCACAAAAAAAATTTTAAAATGAAAAACACCGCATACAAAGCTTAAATGCTTTGTTAACCAGGGGTCTCCGACACACGCACTTTAATGTGGAAATTTGATGTTAGTGCGGCCCGCGAGTTTTGAATGAATGGCGCTTGAAAGCGTCATACTTGCCAACCCTCTCATTTTTCCCGGGAGACTCCCGAATATCAGGGCGTGATGACACTGCTTTTGGCGCCCTCTACAGCCTGCCCTAAAAGTGTACCTGCTCGACCACATGTAGAATGCAGTTTCAGCTTGCTCACGTAAGTGACAGCAAGGCGTACTACCTCAGCAGCCACACATTTTACACTGACGGTACCAATACCCAGAATCCCATGCAGCCCTAACTCTTCCGCTCAACCAACGCACGGAGAGGGGGGGGGTTGATGTGTGGGGGGATTTGGTGGTAGCGGGGGTGTATAATGTAGACCGGAAGAGTTAGGGCTGCATGGGATTCTGGGTATTGGTTGTGTTGTGTTTATGTTGTGTTACGGTGGGATGTTCTCCAAAAATGTGTTTTTCATTCTTTTTTGGTGTGGGTTCACAGTGTGGCGCATATTTGTAACGTAACAATGTTAAAGTTATTTGATACGGCTACCGTCAGTGTAAGCTGTGTGGCTGATGAGTAAGTATGCTTTGCTGTCTCCTATGTGTGCAAGTAAAAGCAACATACAACTTGTGGCTGGGCTGGCACGCTGTTTGGAACTGCTATAGAGGACAATTACTGCAGTGCAATTAGGGCACTCCCTTTATTTAGTAATTAGAGTGTAAATAGGATTATATTTTCCCTGGGAGTTAACTATGAGAGACACTGATATCCATAAACCTCCTGGAAAAATCGGGGGGGTCGGCAAGTATGTAGCTGAGCCGCATCAGAGTGTTCAAAGAGCCGCATGCGGCTCCGGAGCCGCGGGTTGCCGACCCCTGCACTAGTATAATACAAATGTACTGTATGTAACCATATATGGCAGTATTATGATCATTATGCAGACCAGATTCATGAAATAAGGGATGTACGTACAAATATGAATGGATGAACTGACTGCTTCAAACTGTGACACCCAGTGATGTTTGGGTAAATCAGGGGTGGCCACACTTTTTTATATATCATTTATATTGATTTATTTATGAAAGAGAGGTTAACAAGTGAAAGGTGTTTAATGATAATACAAGCATGTTTCTTTCATGAAGACAAGAATATAAGTTGATGACTTGCATTGATTGGAATCAGACAGTAGTGATGATAACCTCCACATTTTTAAATGGAGGAGAGAAAAAAAGTCCTCCTTTCTGTCCAATACCACATGAAAGTTTGTCCACCTTCCATACTAGGGATGTGCGTATCGATCCTGTGGTATCGATATATCGATACTCACACGCTACTCATTTGGCGTCACTTTTCTGAAAAAAGTATCGATATAAACCAAAAAACGGCGTGTGGGGGGTGCAAGCATCACTTTCAGATGTTTTTGATTGCTTACTTAACTTACTATGTGCTGGGACAGCCCTGTACCTGGCAGAGTATAGAGCTGGCCCAGTCACGTGACAGGAGACAGCGAATGAGCGTCGTCAACGTGCAACACACACACAGCCAGCCGACAGCGATGCAGCCAGGCATATCCAGTGTTGTCCAATTGTTGACTTAAAACAGGCATTGTTATTTTTTTTTTTAGTAATGTTTACTGAATATTTTTGTTTAAATGATTATCCTAAATTCAAATAATTTCCACACGGGAATTTACTGTTAGTTGAAAATTGCTTGAGTATTTCAAACAAGATAAGAAAGAGATACAATTTGGAGATTCTTCATCTTTGCATTACAGTTTTATTTTTTTCCAAGAAAATCTTGAATATATGATTGAATGTGATTTTGGTTTTAATCCGTAACATGATTTCTTACATTTCGAAAACATTAGCCTATTTCATCCATCCATCCATCCATTTTCTACCGCTTATTCCCTTCGGAGTCGCGGGGGGCGCTGGAGCCTATCTCAGCTACAATCGGGCGGAAGGCGGGGTACACCCTGGACAAGTCGCCACCTCATCGCAGGGCAAACACAGATAGACAGACAACATTCACACTCACATTCACACACTAGGGACCATTTAGTGTTGCCAATCAACCTATCCCCATGTGCATGTCTTTGGAGGTGGGAGGAAGCCGGAGAACCCGGAGGGAACCCACGCAGTCACGGGGAGAACATGCAAACTCCACACAGAAAGATCCCGAGGCCGGGATTGAACTCAGGACTACTCAGGACCTTCGTATTGTGAGGCAGACGCACTAACCCCTCTGCCACCGGGCAGCCTATTTCATATTTCATTAATTGCTAATTATATCACAAACTTTAAAAAATAACTGCAGCTTCTTGCAATTCGGATTTGACTGTTAATTGGAAAGCCGTAATATTTAATTATTATTATATATAATATATAGTTATTATTATACATAATATTAAATTTATTTTTCATATTTATGTTTTTTATTTTAATTTTAATTTTATTATATATTGACCATAATAAATGTGGTATAAATGGTCTGTATTTGTCTTGTGATTTGTCTTAAATAATAACAATAGTAATAATATTTTTGACTGACAAAAAATTGCCAATAAGAAATTATTGGTATCGGTATCGATGAAAATGCAAGAAAAAGTATCGGTATCGTATCGAATCCTAAAAGTGTGGTATCGCCCATCCCTATTCCATTCTCCTTTTTTTACACTTTACAAGAGATACATTGGCGGCAAACTCCCTAGTGCTTTCTGAGACTCTTATTTTGTTAGGGTTAGGTTTGGGGTTAGGGTTAGGTTAACCCTAACCCTAAGAAATACATTGGCGGCAAACTCCCTAGTGCTTTCTGAGACTCTTATTTTGTTAGCACAGGCAGGATGGAGCAGCACTTTTATTGTGAAGACCGGAAGTGTGCAGTCTGTCTTTAGAGTTTTGACAGCAGGTACGGCGCGAGACTGTTGAAATAAAAAGTGTTTCTGGCCTTCCTGTCGGTCGTTTTTTCCTAATAACGATGTGGCAGCAGCCAGCGTCATCTCACCAGACACTCGGGTGCCGTGAATGTCAATCAAGTGACCAAATTGATGATCCACCATTTTTAGCTCTATTTTTTTAATGCCTGGCTGTTGATGGACTGACACACCCTCCACCATCCACCGCTGGCTGGTGATCCACGTAATGGCCACCCTGCTGTATACGAACTGGAAAATATAATATGAAAACCTAGCACAATCCACATCATTTTCACTGTGGTGTGCCTAAAAAAAGTAGTTTTCTCGGTACACTTAAGTCGACAACCTAAATAAATCCACCAGCTCATAAAGACCTGGTTCTACCATGTATATATAATATTTCAGAGCCAAAGGGGTAATTTCTACAAAAAAAAATGTCAGTGTATGTTGACGTGTTGTATTATCTTGCTCAAAAAGGTTCATTATGTCTTCTTATTCATATACCTTTTCAAATGTTCTTGTAATCGGACCATATTTTTGGTATATTAGGTGGAATTTTTACCTAAATATAATATACTGAAAATATGGTCTGATTACAAAAACGTGAAAAAGTGTTTTATCTTCATCATTATCACTTTTTTGACCAGTATTTTAAGTGAAAGCATAATAATTGCGTCCAATAAATGCTATAGTACATTATGCTTGTGGAAGGTACTTTTTGAAACTTTATTTATTTAGCACAATCAGACCAACTTAAGGCTGTTTAATAAAATAATAAAAAGCGAGAGCCTCTCAAGTTGCAACTGCTGCTTGTACATTGATCTTACATTAGATCAGTGTTTTTCAACCTTTTTTGAGCCATGGCACATTTTTTGCGTTTAAAAAATCCGGAGGCACACCACCAGCAGAAATCATTAAAAAACTAAACTCAGTAGATAGTAAAAAGTCGTTGTCGCAATTGTTGGATATGACTTTAAACCATAACCAAGCATGCATCAATATAGCTCTTGTCTCAAAGTAGGTGTACTGTCACCACCTGTCACATCACGCCGTGACTTTTTTTTTTTTTTTTTTTTTGCTGTTTTCCTCTGTGTAGTGTTTTAGTTCTTGTCTTGCGCTCCTATTTTGGTGGCTTTTTTTGGTATTTTCCTGTAGCAGTTTCATGTCTTCCTTTAAGCGATATTTCCCGCATCTACTTTGTTTTAGCAATTAAGAATATTTCAGTTGTTTTTATCTTTCTTTGTGGGGACATTGTTGATTGTCATGCCATGTTCGGATGTACTTTGTCTTTGCTCCACAGTAAGTCTTTGCTGTCGTCCAGCATTCTGTTTTTGTTTACTTTGTAGCCAGTTCAGTTTGTTTTGTTCTGCATAGCCTTCCCTAAGCTTCTATACCTTTTCTTAGGGGCACTCACCTTTTGTTTATTTTTGGTTTAAGCATTAGACACCTTTTTTGCCTACACACTGCTTCCCGCTGTTTTTTGCTGATTTACATGGACCCCGACTTAAACAAGTTGAAAAACTTAGTGGGGTGTTACCATTTAGTGGTCAATTGTACGGAATATGTACTGAACTGTGCAATCTACTAATAAAAGTTTCAATCAATCAATCAATTCCGACATCTACAAAGCAATTAGCTACCGGCTGCCACCTACTGATATGGAAGAGTATTACACGGTTACTCTGATCTCTAGACAGCACCGACACTCAACAACAACACATCATTTGCAGACTATAATTACTGGTTTGCAAAAAATATTCTTAACCCAAATAGGTGAAATTAGATAATCTCCCACGGCACACTAGTGTGCCGCGGCACAGTGGTTGAAAATCGCTGCATTAGATGATGTAGATCACAACATCAGCAGATGAGATGTTGTGTGGGTGAATGTCAATCAAGTCACGTCTTGGTGAAGATTGAATCCATCATTTTTAATGCCTGGCTGCTGATCGACTGACACACCCTTTGCGAGCTACCAGTCGTAGCTGGCGATCGACGTAAAGGGCACCCCTTACGTATATTAATCCCATTCTTTTAAAAAGCTAGTTCCAACCAAATCCAGTCAAAAAAAAATTTTTGGGTGCAGGTAAACATATTGGTACTTATGTGGGGCGGTGATGTTCTGTTTAGGGTGGGGTACCTTCCAGTGTCTAATAATAGTAAATAAATAACAAAACATTTTTTCCGTTTGCACACAGTATTTAGCACCTGTTGCCGAGTAGCTCATGCAGCAGATTTGTGTGGTTGCATCAACTGACCTTGTTTGTACGTGTGCATTGAAGGAAGTTCTCTCTGGATGACCTGCTGACCAACGTGATGATCTACTGGACATCAGGCTGCATCATTCCCTCAATGAGGTTCTACAAGGAGAACTTTTCCAAAGGCCTCAATCGTCCGCACATGAAGTAAGTCTCGCTGTTTTCGTAACGTCTCCTCCATTGTAGAAGGATGTTAGGTAATTCCGAACATATATCTCCTAAAGTAAAATGAAAACAAATGCATTACAGTGGAACCTGTTTAAGTGGACTCCGTTTAGTTCATCCAACTCCTCAATAGGGATGGGTGCCAAAACTGTGCTTCATAATGGCACCAGTAGTAGTAGCAAGACTGGAAAAAAGTGGAAATATGGTCTCACTGTAGCATCTTGACACTCTTTATTGCCCACCATAACACGTTAAAAGTCAGCAGGTACAACAAGACTTTCTTATTATGTACCCATCACTGTCAATGCTAGCGAGGTGCATTCATGAACGCCGGAATTCTGAAAACATCACAAGCAAGTTTTTTTTCTCACATTCTATTTGTTGCCTGTTTTGTTGCAAAAATTATGACAATTTGTTTTGGATTTTATTGCATATTGTAAATAACTTACTTTTTTTAGCATCACAAAATCTTTTTTTCGGTTTTTTAAAATTCACATTATGTTTATAAAGTCAGTAAATATGTCCCTGGACACATGAGGACTTTGAATATGACCATCGTATGATCCTGTAACTACTTGGTATCGGATCCATACCTAAATGTGTGGTATCATCCAAAACTAATGTAAAGTATCAAAGAAGAGAAAAATAAGTGATTATTACATTTTAACAGAAGTGTAGATAGAACGTGTTAAAACAGAAAATAAGCAGATATTAACAGTAAATGAACATGTAGATTAATAATCAATTTTTACAGTTTGTCCCTCATAATGTGTACAAAATAATAGGTGTATAAATGACACAATATGTTACTGCATACGTCAGCAGACTAATTAGACGTCTTTATTTGTTTACTTACTACTAAAAGACAAGTTGTCTAGTATGTTCACTATTTTATTTAAGGACTAAATTACAATAATAAACATATGTTTCATGTACACTAAGATTGTTTGTAATAAAGCCAATAATGTAATTTTTTTGTGGTCCCCTTTATTTAAAAAAGTATCGAAATACAATTTGGTACCAGTACCAAAATATTAGTATTGGGACAACCCTAGTCTCTGACCAAAGTCACATGTGCAGACAATGGTTGGTTTTGGGAATGTTGGAGTCAAACTCGGGGACGGCGACTTGAACGCGTTCCACTGTCCTGAACAGGAATGTTTGATTCAGTATGGACACAGTGTAGGCTGACTATGCACACTTATGGACTTGTCCCAGGATACCGGTGTGCGTGCCCACTGGGTTTGCATCCTTCCCTGACGAGCTGATGCACAGCCCCAAGTTGTGGGTCCAACAGAAGTTCCATAATCTTCTCACCTACACACCCATGGCTCGCGGAGGTCACTTTGCAGCCATGGAGGAACCCCAGCTGATGGCCGAAGACCTTCACAACTTCATCTGCAGAGTGGAGAAGACCAAGGCACGTTAGTGGTCAACTGGAGGAAGTGTGAAGGAATATTTTCAACATTAGCATGTTTTCCACACGCAACGGGTTAGCATAATCCCATCTATTAAACCTAAAACAAGCTTTATTTCCAACCTTTCATATGACAGACGTTCTTGAGGCAGGTTCTGAACGCCACGGTTAGTTTGGAAAAGCCTTAATAAATGTACTTGTACTACATTGAATCTTTATTTTAAAATGTCATTTTATTTCAGTCTTGATAATCCTTTGAACCCTTAAGAACCCAGACCTATTTGTGCTTAAAATGAAGGTGGACATTCTGCAGACCATTAAGCTTGGTACCACAGTAGGAAGGGGAATTAATTTACCTGACACATGAAACGTGACACATTGGGGGAGTGCACTATTCACTTCGGCCGCCAGATGGCAGTGGAGTGTCGATTGAACATCTGGAAATGTCTTTTGTGGCAACTCCAATTTTTTTTCTGGTTAAAAATCCTGACTTCTTGACACTTGGAAAAAATTCTAACATTTTGACATTTGGAAAAAATCCTGGCCTTTTGACATTTGGAAAAAATCCTGACTTCTTGACACTTACAAAAAATTCTAACATTTTGACATTTGGAAAAAAGCCCGACTTTTTGACACTTAGAAAAAATTCTAACATTTTGACATTTGGAAAAAATCCTGTCTTTTTGACAAAAAAAATCCAGACTTTTTGACACTTCGAAAAAATTCTAACATTTTGACATTTGGAAAAAATCCTGGCCTTTTGACATTTGGAAAAAATCCTGACTTCTTGACACTTAGAAAAAATTCTAACATTTTGACATTTGGAAAAAATCCCGACTTTTTGACACTTAGAAAAAATTCTAACATTTTGACATTTGGAAAAAATCCTGTCTTTTTGACAAAAAAAATCCAGACTTTTTGACACTTCGAAAAAATTCTAACATTTTGACATTTGGAAAAAATCCTGGCCTTTTGACATTTGGAAAAAATCCTGACTTCTGACACTTAGAAAAAATTCTAACATTTGGACATTTGGAAAAAATCCCGACTTTTTGACACTTAGAAAAAATCCTGACTTTTTGACACTTAGAAAAAATTGTAACATTTTGACATTTGGAAAAAATCCTGTCTTTTTGACAAAAAAAATCCAGACTTTTTGACACTTACAAAAAATCCTGTCTTTTTGACAAAAAAAATCCCAACTTTTTGGCACTTACAAAAAAAAATCCAGATTTTCTGACACTTAGTAAAAAGTCCCGATTTTTTGACACTTACAAAAAATCATAACTTTTTGACACTTGGGAAAAATCCAGACTATTTGACACTTAGAAAAAATTATAACATTTTGACATTTGGAAAAAAATCCAGCGGAGGCTGGAATTGTTTGATTCAAAAAATTCAAAAAAATTGCGTGTCGTGATTTAACCACTCAAGAAATCCCGATTTTTTGACACTTAGAAAAAAATCTGACTTTTTCACACTTAGAAAAATCTTTAACATTTTGACATTTGGAAAAAATCTCGACTTTTTGACACTTAGAAAAAATCCCGACTTTTTGACCCTTAGAAAAAATTATAACATATTGACATTTTGAAAAAATCCAGCGGAGGCTGGAATTGTTTGATTTAAAAAATAAAAAAATATTGCGTGTCGTGATTTAACCACTCAAGAAATTCCGATTTTTTTGACTCTTAGAAAAAAATCTGACTTTTTGACACTTAGAAAAAATCCAGACTTTTTGCCAAAAAAATTGGGATTTTTTAACACTTACAAAAAAAATCCCGATTTTTTGACACTTAGAAAAAAATCCTGACTTCTTGACACTTACAAAAAATTCTGACTTTTTAAAAATTCTATCATTTTTGACGGGATTTTTTTTGTAAGTGTCAAAAAGTCCGTTTTTTTTTTTGTCAAAAAGTCACAATTTTTTTAAGTGTCAAAAAATCTGATTTTTTTTTTAATGTCAAATGTCAAAATGTTAGAATTTTTAAAAAGTCAGAATTTTTTGTAAGTGTCAAGAAGTCAGGATTTTTTTGTAAATGTCAAAAAATCTGGATTTTTTTTGTTAGTGTTAAAAAGTCCGGATTTTTTTGGCAAAAAGTCAGATTTTTTTCTAAGTGTCAAAAAGTCTAGATTTTTTCCAAATGTCAAAATGTTAGAATTTTTTGTAAGTGTCAAAAATTTAGATTTTTTTCTAAGTATCAAAAAATCGGGATTTCTTGAGTGATTAAATCACGACACGCAATTTTTTGGAATATTTTTAATCAAAAAATTCCAGCCTTTGGCAGAATTCGTAAAGATCAATCAATTGTTTATTCAATCAACAAACTATAATCCTGAGTACAAAGTATGTCGCTGAAGTTCCTTATTATTGCATTTTTTTTTAATGAGGCAGCACTGATGTTATTTACAGCTGTTACAACAAGCCCTTATGACTAAAACGCCATTAATGTCAGAAAGTGCAAAAGTCCAGCATATGTTTATGCTTCCCCCTACTGGTGTTTATAGTTGGTACCTTCCTCCGAGACTCCCAGCAACCTTGCAGGCCAGCAGCTGCACACATGAGGTCAGCTCTCTTGCTGGTGTTGTGGAGCAGGCATTCCTCCAACTGATAAAACAAAGGCGAGGCTTCACCACACGTATTAATAATTGTTTATTGATAAAAAAAAAGATCATGCCGTGTACTAGGGTTGTACGGTACTCGTATAGTATCGCAGTACTAATGAATCAAAAACAGTACTATGCTGTTTGAAAAGTACCAGGTTTTTTTTTTTACAGGGCATGACGGCACGTGGTGACATTGCTGGTTTTAGGAGCAGAGGAGCATGTTGGGCAGCGCACACACACAGAGTACTTACAAGCAGACACAGTGTGTAGGCAGAAAAGGGAGAATGGATGCTTTTTGGTGTAAAAAGTAAAGATAAAGGTTAAATTTATAACACTGAAACACCCTCATGAAAAGGTGCTTCAAGACATGGCTAGCTAGCTACCGGCTAACGTCCATCCGCAGTGTTTTAGCTACTTCTAAATCACTAATCCTGGTCTCCATGGCGACAAATAAAGTGAGTTTCTTAGCTAAACATGCTTCACTACACATTGAGGAGGATACAATAGCTCACCGGCGTCACAATGTAAACAAATGCCATGGGTGGATCTACACCTGACATCCACTGTAATGATACCAAGTACAGGAGCGTATCTAGTCAATACTACTATGATCATCAATATTTTTTATCGTCACAAAATCATTTTTTGTTTTTTTAATTCATATTATGTTTATAAAGTCAGTAAATATGTCCCTGGACACATGAGGACTTTGAATATGACCAATGTATGATCCTGTAACTACTTGGTATCGGATCCATACCTAAATGTGTGGTATCATCCAAAACTAATGTCAAGTATCAAACAAGAGAAGAATAAGTGATTATTACATTTTATAGAACATGTTAAAACAGAAAATAAGCAGATATTAACAGTAAATGAACAAGTGGATTAATAATCCATTTTTTACAGTTTGTCCCTCATAATGTGTACAAAATAATAGGTGTATAAATGACACAATATGTTACTGCATACGTCAGCAGACTAATTAGGAGTCTTTGTTTGTTTACTTACTACTAAAAGACAAGTTGTCTATTTTATTTAAGGTCTAAATGACAATAATAAACATATGTTTCATGTACACTAACATTTTTTGTTAAAAAAAAGACAATAATGACATTTTTTGTGGTCCCCTTTATTTAGAAAAGTATTAAAATACATTTTGGTACCGGTACCAAAATATTGGTATTGGGACAACCATAGAATGTTGCAATTAATTTTTTAATCCCCTTCTGTGTAGTTAAAAAAAACAAAACTGACTTTTGTTGATGAAGTAAAGACAAACGGTGCACAAAAAGATGACCATGATTACAACAAAGTTGCCACATTAAAATGCACGTGTGGGAATATCATTAAAAAAAATAAAGCAAAAGGTTTACAGTTAAATATTGAAAGTGCACAGAATGTCAGCAGACCTAAACATCCTTCATGTGGGACACTATTGATCACAAATGATGAAATGCAGTCGGTTTTTCAGCGTTATTTGCTCCAAAAGATGCGACCAAAACCAAATCGTAAATTCAATTAATCGGTTTCAGACACCTAAAAATATGAAAAACATTTTTTTATAAGTAGTAACACATTCACACACGCTTTTCTACACCTAAATTCACCTATTTATTCTTCTTCCTCTTCTCCAGATTTTGGCACGCTCTACCTTCCACAACTTCAATCTGTTCAGCCTATTCGGGAATCGCGGGCTTTCCCTTGAAAAATTCCCAGAATTCCAGGTTTTTTCAGGGACATTTTTCCCATTCAAAATGAATTGGCCATTTTTCAAACTTTCACCATATCCACATTTTTCAACCTATTCAAACCATTCCACCTTCAACATGTTCCATTCATCCTGGACATTCAAACTATCATATTTCCAAGTTAAAAATAATTCCAGGAATTGCCAGAATTCCAAACCCTGTTTTCACCCTTTTGTGTGGCGACTACTCCTTCCACAGTTTTCAACCCTCTTTAACCATTCCATTGTCAAAACATTCCTCTTAATCAGGACAAAAAAAAAGTTTTAACTGGCAAAAATTCCCGGTTTTCCCAAAATTCCAGGAATTCCGTAATACCATGTCTCAATTAAAAATGTTACGACTTCAACATTTCTCGACCGTTTTGAAAAATTCCTACTCCAACACAACATTCAAGTTTTTTACCATTTTCAAAAAAATTCCCTCTTTTCCCTTAATTCCCACATTTTTATGAAATTCCCATTGAAATGAATGGGACATTTTACAAAATTTCACAAGTCCCACATTTGTGATCTAATTTAAATCGTTCCAACTTCAAAATATTCAGCCTGTTCAGGAATTGTGTGCTCTACTTCAATAAAAAAAATTTAAAAATTCCCAGATTTCGTAGAATTTCCAGTTTTTAGGGACATTTCTCCCATTCAAAATGAATTGGCCATTTTTTAAACTTCCACCATTTCCACATTTTTCAAACCATTCCACCTTCAACATAATCCATCTTCCCGGAAATTCAAACTTTCATTTTTCAAAGTTAAAAAAATTCCAGGAATTCCCAAATTTCCAAACCCTATTTTCACCCTTTTTTCTGTGGAATACTCCTCCCACATTTTTCAACCCACTTCAACCGTTCCACCGTCAAAACATTCCTCTTAATCAGGACAAAAAAAAAAGATTTAACTGGCAAAAATTCCCGGTTTTCTCAAAATTCCAGGAATTCCGTAATACCATTTCTCAATTAAAAATGTTACGACTTCAACATTTCTCGACCGTTTTGAAAAATTCCTACTCCAACACAACATTCAAGTTTTTTACCATTTTCAAAAAAATTCCCTCTTTTCCCTTAATTCCTACATTTTTATGAAATTCCCATTGAAATGAATGGGACATTTTACAAAATTTCACAAGTCCCACATTTGTGATCTAATTTAAATCGTTCCAACTTCAAAATATTCAGCCTGTTCAGGAATTGTGTGCTCTACTTCAATAAAAAAAAATTTAAATTCCCAGATTTTGTAGAATTTCCAATTTTTAGGGACATTTTTCCCATTCAAAATGAATTGGCCATTTTTTAAACTTCCACCATTTCCACATTTTTCAAACCATTCCACCTTCATTCAACATAATCCATCGTCCCGGAAATTCAAACTTTCATTTTTCAAAGTTAAAAAAATTCCAGGAATTCCCAAATTTCCAAACCCTATTTTCACCCTTTTTTCTGTGGAATACTCCTCCCACATTTTTCAACCCACTTCAATCGTTCCACCGTCGAAACATTCCTCTTAATCAGGACAAAAAACAAAGTTGTTTTTTTAACTGGAAAAATTCCCAGGTCTTACCGAAATTCCAGGAATTCTGTAATACCATTTCTCAATTAAAAATGTTACTACTTCAACATTTCTCGGCCGTTTTGAAAAATCCCAATACCCACTTGTTCAGAACATTCAAGTTTTTTTTTACCATTTTCAAAAAAATTCTTAATTTCCCGGAATTCCCAAATTTTTATGAAATTCCCATTGAAATGAATGAGACATTTTTCAAAATTCCACAACTCCTTAATTTTTCATCTAATTTAAACCTTTTCAACTTCAAAATATTCAGCCTGTTCAGGAATTGCGTGCTCTCCAACAATTCTAAAAAAAATATCCCGGATTTCCTATAATTCCCAGTTTTTAGGGACATTTTCCCCTTTCAAAATGAATTGTCCATTTTTCAAACTTCCACCATCGTCAAAACATTCCTCTTAATCAGGACAAACAACGAAGCTGTTTTTTGAACTGGAAAAATTCCCGGTTATACCGAAATTCCAGGAATTCCGCAATAACATTTCTCAATACAAAATGTTACTACTTCAACATTTCTCGAACGACTTGATAAATTCCAACACCAACCATTTCAACTCATTCAAGTTTGTTTATTTTTTATACCATTTTCAAAAAAAATTCCGCTTTTCCCGACATTCCCAAATTTGGGGGAAATTCCCATTAAAATGAATGGGACATTCTTATAAGTTCCACAATTCCCACATTTTTCATCCGATTCAAACCATTTTACCTTCAACACATTCAACTCACCCTGGACATTCAAACTACCATTTTTCCACGTTCAGAAAATTTCCAGGAATTCCTGTTTTTTTTGTAACCTATTTTCACCCTTCTTAAGTTCGACTACTCCTTTTTTATATTTTTCAACCCATTTCAACTGTTCCACCGTCAAAACACTCCTCATATTCAGGACAAAAACCAAGTATTTGTGGGGCGGTATAGCTCGGTTGGTAGAGCGGCCGTACCAGCAACTTGAGGGTTGCAGGTTCGATCCCCGCTTCCGCCATCCTAGTCACTGTCGTTGTGTCCTTGGGCAAGACCCTTTACCCACATGCTCCCAGTGCCACCCACACTGGTTTAAATGTAACTTAGATATTGGGTTTCACAATGTAAAGCGCTTTGAGTCACTTGAGAAAAAGCGCTATATAAATGTAATTCACTTCACTTCACTTCACAAGTTGGTTAAGGAACTAGAAAAATTCCCAGTTTTCCCGGAATTCCCACATTTTTATGAACTTCCCATTGAAATGAATGGGACATTTTTCAAAATTCCACAACTTCCATATTTGTGATCTAATTTAAATCGTTACAACTTCTAAATATTCAGCCTGTTCAGGAATTGTGTGCTCTCCTTCAACAATTCTAAAAAAAAATTCCAGGATTTTGTAGAATTTACAGTTTTTAGGGACATTTTCCCTATTAAAAATGAATTGGCCATTTTTCAAACTTCCACCATTTCCAAATTTTTCAACCAATTCAAACCATTCCATCTTCAACATATTCCACCATCCTGGAAATTCAAAATACCATCTTTCTACGTTCAACAAATTTCCAGGAATTTCCGTTTTTTTTGGTAACCTATTTTCACCCTTCTTAAGTTCGACTACTCCTTTTTTACATTTTTCAACCTATTTCAACTGTTCCACTGTCAAAACACTCCTCATATTCAGGACAAAAACCAAGTTGGTTAAGGAACCTGAAAAATTCCTGTTTTTTCCGAAATTCCAGGAATTTCTCAATTAAAAAACTGTTACTAATTCAACATTTCTTGACCGATTCAAACAATTCCAACACCAATCAATTCAGCTCATTCAGGACATTCATGCTCCTAATCATTTAAAAAAAAAAAATCCCGCTTCCCCAAGTTCCAAACCAAAATTCCGGTTTTCCTAGAAATTTAAACTCTTCAACATTCAAACTATTCCTATATTCATACTACATTCTGTCAGCATTTCAGTTCAACGTCAGCATTGGAGCATTCACACCTCATCTAGTTATAGTTTGACATGCAGAAACCAATGTGAAATACGTGTAAATGATGAATGACATTGATAAATTAACATCACTTTGACCTTATTGAAGACTTATTGAAGGTGCGTGAAGAGTCTCGCCGACTCCACCTTTTGTACGAGTGCTGACACTCACAACTTTCTTTGGCCCAAAGGTGGATTATTTTGCAATCGTACTCAACAACAAAAAAGAAAGAACTCTAAGACTGAGTCACCATAGTGTTAGAGTCTTTGTTAGGAACTCGATTTTACCTTGAACAGGACTAACTTGTTATGTACTCCTGTATGATAAATGAGTATGTACGAAAAGGGGCAACATTTAAACAATATGAAGAGTACAAAGACCGAAGAGAGACACACACACACACACACACACAAGTGATTTTGTTGTATCAGCTGTAAAGGACTTCAAACTTCCTCACAGGACATTTTCATAAATGCATCTTTAGACCGAGTGTTTTTTATCTTAAACAACTGACACGGCCTTCATAGATAATACTGACTTTAATATTACACAACTTCATCTGAGGACTCACTTGTTTGACAAACGTGTGACACATTCACACAAATGCGTGCATAGTTTGTAAACAAAGGTTGGACTTGGGTTTGGTTTTTCATTGAGAAGTTTGACATTTTAAAGAATTTAATCCATGTAATACTTTAAAAAAGTAAATGGATGGCACAAAAAGCTAAAAGGCTTGTTTCCATTGTGGTCCGTTAAATATTCATCACATTTGATACATTCAATAATAAAATATACATAACCTGTAACATGTATATAAAAAAATTACGTAAAAAAATTGATAAATGATGGTATCCATCTTGTACAAAGTATATTTAAGGCCAACATTTCCAATACAGATTACTTTTTTCTTCACATTTTCACACGGGAGGATCGGTCCCTAAGTGTGCACATGGGAGGATCGGTCCCTAAGTGTGCACATGGGAGGATCGGTCCCTAAGTGTGCACACGGGAGGATCGGTCCCTAAGTGTGCACACGGGAGGATCGGTCCCTAAGTGTGCACACGGGAGGATCGGTCCCTAAGTGTGCACACGGGAGGATCGGTCCCTAAGTGTGCACACGGGAGGATCGGTCCCTAAGTGTGCACACGGGAGGATCGGTCCCTAAGTGTGCACACGGGAGGATCGGTCCCTAAGTGTGCACACGGGAGTATCGGTCCCTAAGTGTGCACACGGGAGTATCGGTCCCTAAGTGTGCACACGGGAGGATCGGTCCCTAAGTGTGCACACGGGAGGATCGGTCCCTAAGTGTGCACACGGGAGGATCGATCCCTAAGTGTGCACACGGGAGGATCGATCCCTAAGTGTGCACACGGGAGGATCGGTCCCTAAGTGTGCACACGGGAGGATCGATCCCTAAGTGTGCACACGGGAGGATCGGTCCCTAAGTGTGCACACGGGAGGATCGGTCCCTAAGTGTGCACACGGGAGGATCGGTCCCTAAGTGTGCACACGGGAGGATCGGTCCCTAAGTGTGCACACGGGAGGATCGATCCCTAAGTGTGCACACGGGAGGGTCGGTGCCTAAGTGTGCACACGGGAGGATCGGTCCCTAAGTGTGCACACGGGAGGATCGGTGCCTAAGTGTGCACACGGGAGGATCGGTGCCTAAGTGTACACACGGGAGGATCGGTGCCTAAGTGTGCACACGGGAGGATCGGTGCCTAAGTGTGCACACGGGAGGATCGGTCCCTAAGTGTGCACACGGGAGGATCGGTCCCTAAGTGTGCACACGGGAGGATCGGTGCCTAAGTGTGCACACGGGAGGATCGGTCCCTAAGTGTGCACACGGGAGGATCGGTGCCTAAGTGTGCACACGGGAGTGTCGGTCCCTAAGTGTGCACACGGGAGTATCGGTCCCTAAGTGTGCACACGGGAGTATCGGTCCCTAAGTGTGCACACGGTAGGATCGGTCCCTAAGTGTGCACACGGGAGGATCGGTGCCTAAGTGTGCACACGGGAGGATCGGTGCCTAAGTGTACACACGGGAGGATCGGTCCCTAAGTGTACACACGGGAGGATCGGTCCCTAAGTGTGCACAGGGGAGGATCGGTCCCTAAGTGTGCACACGGGAGGATCGGTGCCTAAGTGTACACACGGGAGGATCGGTGCCTAAGTGTACACACGGGAGGATCGGTGCCTAAGTGTACACACGGGAGGATCGGTCCTTAAGTGTGCACACGGGAGGATCGGTCCCTAAGTGTGCACACGGGAGGATCGGTCCCTAAGTGTGCACACGAGAGGATCGGTCCCTAAGTGTGCACACGGGAGGATCGGTGCCTAAGTGTGCACACGGGAGGATCGGTGCCTAAGTGTGCACACGGGAGGATCGGTCCCTAAGTGTGCACACGGGAGGATCGGTCCCTAAGTGTGCACACGGGAGGATCGGTCCCTAAGTGTGCACACGGGAGGATCGGTGCCTAAGTGTGCACACGGGAGGACGGGGCCCTAAGTGTGCACACGGGAAGACGGGGCCCTAAGTGTGCACACGGGAAGACGGGGCCCTAAGTGTGCACACGGGAGGACGGGTCCCTAAGTGTGCACACGGGAGGACGGGGCCCTAAGTGTGCACACGGGAGGACGGGGCCCTAAGTGTGCACTTGGGAGGACGGGGCCCTAAGTGTGCACATGTTGACAGTGTTGTGTGTCCCAAATCGATTGGTAGGAGTCATCTAATTTTGAGTACTTGTTTCCTTTCTCTACAGTAAACTTATATTTAAGTACTTTGTTTTAATTTGACAATTACTTTTTTCTTCTAACACATTCAAAATCTTTATTTTTGATTGAAGTGATCTAAATGTTTATCCACATTGTCAATATCAATAAATAAAGGTTGATTTCCTGTACTGAATGACCAACATTCTGGACTATAAGCCGCACCCACTCAATTTTAGAAGTAAAAAATATATTTTCCACATTTAAGCCACAGATATTTACAGGTATGTTATGAAATGAGATATTTACATAAAGTAAATGTTTATTCCTTAATTGTGTCTGAACAGTGGCAGTAAAACGACAAATTGTAAACACTTTGAGTCTGAAAAGTTTTTTAAAGTGGTTCATTTTAGTACATTTAACATTTTTTTGCTTTATCCATTCCGTAATTTAGCCGTTAGCGATGAAAAATCCACAGATTAGCCGCACCTGAGTATAAGCCGCAGAGTACAAAGCTTGGGGAAAAAAAGTGGCGGCTTATAGTCCGGAAAATAGGGTATATATTTTTACATAACAAAGTTGAACATGTATTGCATGATGATGACAAATAAAATACAATCAGTTATTTCACGACGACGTCTTATTTGGACCAAAGTGACGCATTTGAAACAACCTTTGGTGTTTCTAAAAAAGACTAAACTGTAACAGAGCAGTTCTCCTACAACAACAGTAATTATTACACTTAAGAACATCACATTAAAGGAAACCAGTGGGAAATTTAGCATCATGACGGTTTTACCAGCAAAGGAGCATGTTGGGCAGCGCACACACACAGAGTACTTACAAGCAGACACAGTGTGTAGGCAGAAAAGGGAGAATGGACGCATTTTGGTGTAAAAAGTAAAGATGAAGGTGAAGTTATAACACTGAAACACCATCCGGCAGTGTTTTAGCTACTGCTAAATCACTAATCCTGGTCTCCATGGCGACGAATAAAGTACGTTTCTTACACGTATCATTATCACTGGAGGATGAGGAATAGCTAAACATGCTTCACTACACACCGTAGGAGGATACAATAGCTCACCGGCGTCACAATGTAAACAAATGCCATGTGTGGATCTACACCTGACATCCACTGTAATGATACCAAGTACAATAGAGTATATATTCGATACTAATATGATTACATCAATATTTTTATCTCATGTGTGACTGCCATCATATTGCAGTCTACACGTATCTCTTATGTGTGACTGCCATCATATTGCAGTCTACACGTATCTCTTATGTGTGACTGCCATCATATTGCAGTCTACACGTATCTCTTATGTGTGACTGCCATCATATTGCAGTCTACACGTATCTCTTATGTGTGACTGCCAATCATATTGCAGTCTACACGTATCTCTTATGTGTGACTGCCATCCTATTGCAGTCTACACGTATCTCTTATGTGTGACTGCCATCATATTGCAGTCTACACGTATCTCTTATGTGTGACTGCCATCATATTGCAGTCTACACGTATCTCTTATGTGTGACTGCCATCATATTGCAGTCTACACGTATCTCTTATGTGTGACTGCCATCATATTGCAGTCTACACGTATCTCTTATGTGTGACTGCCATCATATTGCAGTCTACACGTATCTCTTATGTGTGACTGCCATCCTATTGCAGTCTACACGTATCTCTTATGTGTGACTGCCATCATATTGCGGTCTACACGTATCTCTTATGTGTGACTGCCATCATATTGCAGTCTACACGTATCTCTTATGTGTGACTGCCATCATATTGCGGTCTACACGTATCTCTTATGCGTGACTGCCATCATATTGCGGTCTACATGTATCTCTTATGTGTGACTGCCATCATATTGCAGTCTACACGTATCTCTTATGTGTGACTGCCATCATATTGCAGTCTACATGTATCTCTTATGTGTGACTGCCATCATATTGCAGTCTACACATATCTCTTATGTGTGACTGCCATCATATTGCAGTCTACACGTATCTCTTATGTGTGACTGCCAATCATATTGCAGTCTACACGTATCTCTTATGTGTGACTGCCATCATATTGCAGTCTACACGTATCTCTTATGCCTGACTGCCATCATATTGCAGTCTACATGTATCTCTTATGTGTGACTGCCATCATATTGCAGTCTACACATATCTCTTATGTGTGACTGCCATCATATTGCAGTCTACACGTATCTCTTATGTGTGACTGCCAATCATATTGCAGTCTACACGTATCTCTTATGTGTGACTGCCATCCTATTGCAGTCTACACGTATCTCTTATGTGTGACTGCCATCATATTGCAGTCTACACGTATCTCTTATGTGTGACTGCCATCATATTACAGTCACACTTATTACACCATGTACCAAATAAAATAGCTTCGAGGTCGGTAAGCACAACCAAAATTAATTTGTACATTAGGCGCACTGTCGATTATTGAGGGAGAAAAAAGGATTTCAAGTGCGCCTTATAGTCTGGTAACTATGGTAACTGATGGACCAATGGGTGACGTTGGTCAAGTACTTCCTGTGTTGTCAATGAATGTCTTCATGAGGGATCACAAAATGAATTAGTAGTACTTAGTAGTTCCTAAATAGCGCGGAACACTCTTTGGACTATCGATGTCGCTCTGCCCCTGACCCTCCAACTCCGCCCGAGTCCAGCTGTTACGTCAGCCTTCCAGTTTCCCAAGCCCCCCGGAATGCCCTGACTCGGGACCCCCGTCTAGTCCTGCACTCCCCCTGCTCTTCTTGGCAGCCAAAGACCCAGGGGAGGATCAGGACAAGCGGACAGCCCAGATAAGTACCACATGAAGGTTCCCACATTACCTCACTCCAAGACGTGGCTGCCTGCAGACCTTCCAGGTTCTGGTTCTGGTGGAGGGTCCCCACAGAGACCCGCGTGGACGACTTCATTGGGGGAAGATGCACTCGGCGGCGGCATTTTGAACGTCCCGCAAGAGTCCGGCCTCGTCGGCGTTGACAAAAAGTGAGGTGAGGACGGGTCCGTATCTTCTCTCCTCTGACCACACATGGCAGGAAGTCATCTGGAGAGCATCACGGCGGTCGCCGCCAGCCACCAGCCGGCGGAGCCTCCCATCCAGAGACCCCCAGCAAGCGGCGGTCCTCGGTGCCCGCACAGACGCAGGCAGAGTGTTCGCGCCAGTCGGGATTGGGTGAGTTCATTTCTTCATCTTTAATTGTCCTCAATATTCCACACCAACACCTTTTATTCATAGCAGAGAACATGATCAACCATCATATGTCTACAAACTAAATATATTCATGTTTTTATGAGCTATCAAATATGCACCAGAAGAATAATATATTCAAGGTAAACATTTTGATATTTTTTCATTTTCAAAACCAATCCAATAGTTATTGGAACCCTTATATATATATATATATATATATATATATATATATATATATATATATATATATATATATATATATGTATATATATATGTATATATATATATATGTATATATATATGTATATATATATATATGTATATATGTATATATATATATATATATATATATATACATATATATATATGTATATATATATATGTATATATATATATATGTATATATATATATGTATATGTATATATATATGTATATGTATATATATATATGTATATATATATATATGTATATATATATATGTATATGTATATATATATGTATATGTATATATATATATATATGTATATATATATGTATATATATATATGTATATGTATATATATATATGTATATATATATATATGTATATATATATATATGTATATGTATATATATATATATATATATATATATATATATATATATATACATATGTACAGTATATGTAAAATCTGTAGATTTCACAATAAAAAACTGTTTATTTATTGTAAAATTAACAGTGTTTTTTTCTACAACACATTACTACGGCAAATGGAAAAACAGTACTACGGGAAAAAACTGGCGGCTTAGTTGCCAGACTTTTACTGTAAAATGTATGCTACTTTTTTACAAACTATTACTGTGAATGGAAAAACAGTACTACTGTTTTTTTTTATTCTGGCAACTGAGCTGCCAGTTTCTTATCGTACTGCTTTTCCAGTAATCACTCTTTAAAAAAATTAAAAAATAAAAAAAAATTAAAAAAAGGTTAATTTTTGTGTAAAAACAATTGGCAGCTTAATGGACAGAATTTTACTGTAAAAAAAACCCAGCAGTTCTTTTTTCTATTGACATGAATATGCTGTAAAAACTGCAGTAAATTTGGTCAAAAGATCTATTGTCATTTTTACAGTGTACAATTTGATGGATCATTTGCTTTGAAATCATAAGTCAAACACATATTTAAGTATTTATTTTTGACAAAAAACTGTTATCCAAACCCCCAAAAGCCAGTGAAGTTGTCACGTTGTGTAAATGGTCAATAAAAAGAGAATACAACAAATCCTTTTCAACTTATATTCAATTGAATAGACTGCAAAGACAAGATATTTCATGTTTACACTTTTTGCAAATAATCATGAATTTAGAATGTAATGGCAGCAACACATTGCAAAAAAGGCATTTTTTTTTACCAGTGTGTTACATGGCCTTTCCTTTTAACAACACTCAGTAAAGGTTTGGGAAGTGAGGAGACACATTTTTGAAGTGGAATTCTTTCCCATTCTTGCTTGATGTACAGCTTAAGTTGTTCAACAGTCTCCCTTCTCAGATTTTAGCCTCAATGTCTGGACTACAGGCAGGCCAGTCTAGTACCCGCACTCTTTTACTATGACTGTTGTAACACCTGGCTTGGCATTGTCTTGCTGAAATAAGCAGGGGCGTCAATGATAACAACATATGTTGCTCCAAAAGCTGTATGTACCTTTCAGCATTAATGGTGCCTTCACAGATGTGTAAGTTACCCATGTCTCGACCACTAATACACCCCCATACCATCACACATGCTGCCTTTTACACTTTCACCCTAGAACATGTCCGGATGGTTCTTTTCCTCTTTGGTCCGGAGGACACCACGGGCCGTACTTATCAAGCTTCTTAGAGTGCCATTTTACACTTAAGTCCTGAGAATTTGCGAAATTTAGTCCTACTCTCAAACTTAAGAATAAAAGCTTTTTATCGACGTTCTTAAGTCTAAGAATCACTCCTACTCTCCACGATATTTAAGAGACCTTCAGAGGTGTCTTAAGTGGTTAGGAGTTGCCAGCAGGGGATGGCACTGAGGCGAGAGAGATGTGCGCGAACGTTCAGAGAATGGAACAATGTTTTAGTTTTTTTTTTATGACAAGCAGCTGATCAAACGGTATCATTTAGACAGAGCGGATATTATTTTTGTCACAGATTTAATACTTTTCGATTCCTTGTTGATTTCTGCATGTGTCTGCAGTGGGCTAG
>NC_084733.1:93422780-93430280 GCF_033978785.1 Entelurus aequoreus
CGCTATTGTATAGTGTATGTAAGTGTGTGTATGTAAGTGTGTGTATGTAAGTGTGTGTAAGTAAGTGTGTGTTAGTAAGTGTGTGTAAGTAAGTGTGTGTAAGTAAGTGTGTGTATGTAAGTGTGTGTATGTAAGTGTGTGTATGTAAGTGTGTGTATGTGAGTGTTTGTATGTAAGTGAGTGTATGTAAGTGTGTGTATGTAAGTGTGTGTATGTAAGTGAGTGTATGTAAGTGTGTGTATGTAAGTGTGTGTATGTAAGTGTGTGTATGTAAGTGTGTGTATGTAAGTGTGTAAGTAAGTGTGTGTATGTAAGTGTGTGTATGTAAGTGTGTGTATGTAAGTGAGTGTATGTAAGTGTGTGTATGTAAGTGTGTGTATGTAAGTGTGTAAGTAAGTGTGTGTATGTAAGTGTGTGTGTATGTAAGTGAGTGTATGTAAGTGAGTGTATGTAAGTGAGTGTATGTAAGTGTATGTAAGTGTGTGTATGTAAGTGTGTGTATGTAAGTGTGTGTTAGTAAGTGTGTGTAAGTAAGTGTGTGTTAGTAAGTGTGTGTAAGTAAGTGTGTGTTAGTAAGTGTGTGTATGTAAGTGTGTGTAACTAAGTGTGTGTAACTAAGTGTGTGTTAGTAAGTGTTTGTAAGTAAGTGAGTGTATGTAAGTGTGTGTATGTAAGTGAGTGTGCCTCCACAACCTGTAAAAAAGGTGGTCTCCACAAGTCATGATCAAAAACTTGCTCCCCATTCCACATGATAACCTGTGTGTGTGTGTGTGTGTGTGTGTGTGTGTGTGTGTGTGTGTGTGTGTGTGTGTGTGTGTGTGTGTGTGTGTGTGTGTGTGTGTGTGTGTGTGTGTGTGTGTGTGTGTGTGTGTCTGTGTGTGTCTGTGTGTGTGTGTGTTCAGGCAGATAAGCAGGAAAGGAGGAATTGTTTTGTGAACTCAGCAGCTGTGTGACCACCTCCTCTTCGTCCAGTAATGAGCATTTAGTCACCATTACACAACTTACACAACACCATCTGCACAACCTGTGTGTGTGTGTGTGTGTGTGTGTGTGTGTGTGTGTGTGTGTGTGTGTGTGTGTGTGTGTGTGTGTGTGTGTGTGTGTGTGTGTGTGTGTGTGTGTGTGTGTGTGTGTGTGTGTGTGTGTGTGTGTGTGTGTCACCTACCAAGTGGATGTTTCTTAGGTTGATGTTTCGTCGTGTTTGTTGCATCTTTCTTGCTCTTGCTGGATTATAAAAGATGTGGATCAAGGAGGTGGTCTGCATGTTGTCAATATTCAGTGTTTTATTGTTCATACTTAATATTGTCAATCCCACTTTCAATATTTTCATGTACATTCTGACTCTCTAATAATTCAGTAAAATGACTAGAGTAGATTACGTTTTTTAAATGGTCTGTTTAGTTTTTTACTGAAAATCATGTTTTTCAATATGCAATATTAGAAAATGCATGACAAGATGTCCGGGTACGTACACGTGTTCTTGGGTCTAACATTCTTCCCCAGGCACTTTCATAACCACTAGTAGTGATAAGTCAAGTTGCTGTGTGGACATCAGACCAGACCCCCTCTCTAAATCAGGACCACATCCTGGACTCATCTCCCCAGCAGAACACGGCGGGCTCCCGTCCACGAGCGACAGGCCGGCATTCAAGGCTACTTCCATAAATCTGCAGGGGAGAGAAGGAAGCATGGAGGACATCATAACACGCTTCCAGAACCTCGCCATGATTCATGTGGACCTTTTGGCTGCTGAGGAGCCGCTCTCTTTTTGGCCATCACATGCTAAGAAGGCTGCGATCACACGCTAAGAAGGCTGCAATCACACGCTAAGAAGGCTGCAATCACACGCTAAGAAGGCTGCGATCACACGCTAAGAAGGCTGCGATCACACGCTAAGAAGGCTGCAATCACACGCTAAGAAGGCTGCAATCACACGCTAAGAAGGCTGCAATCACACGCTAAGAAGGCTGCGATCACACACTACGAAGGCTGCGATCACACGCTAAGAAGGCTGCGATCACACGCTAAGAAGGCTGCAATCACACGCTAAGAAGGCTGCGATCACACGCTAAGAAGGCTGCGATCACACGCTAAGAAGGCTGCGATCACACGCTAAGAAGGCTGCGATCACACGCTACGAAGGCTGCAATCACACGCTAAGAAGGCTGCGATCACACGCTAAGAAGGCTGCAATCACACCCTAAGAAGGCTGCAATCACACGCTAAGAAGGCTGCGATCACACGCTAAGAAGGCTGCAATCACACGCTAAGAAGGCTGCGATCACACGCTAAGAAGGCTGCAATCACACGCTAAGAAGGCTGCAATCACATGCTAAGAAGGCTGCTAAAGTATGCTGCAATTACATGCTAAGAAGGCTGCAATCACACGCTAAGAAGGCTGCAATCACATGCTAAGAAGGCTGCGATCACACGCTAAGAAGGCTGCGATCACACGCTAAGAAGGCTGCGATCACACGCTAAGAAGGCTGCAATCACATGCTAAGAAGGCTGCTAAAGTATGCTGCAATTACATGCTAAGAAGGCTGCAATCACACGCTAAGAAGGCTGCAATCACACGCTAAGAAGGCTGCAATCACATGCTAAGAAGGCTGCTAAAGTATGCTGCAATTACATGCTAAGAAGGCTGCAATCACACGCTAAGAAGGCTGCAATCACATGCTAAGAAGGCTGCTAAAGTATGCTGCAATTACATGCTAAGAAGGCTGCAATCACACGCTAAGAAGGCTGCAATCACATGCTAAGAAGGCTGCGATCACACGCTAAGAAGGCTGCGATCACACGCTAAGAAGGCTGCAATCACATGCTAAGAAGGCTGCAATCACACGCTAAGAAGGCTGCAATCACATGCTAAGAAGGCTGCTAAAGTATGCTGCAATTACATGCTAAGAAGGCTGCAATCACACGCTAAGAAGGCTGCAATCACATGCTAAGAAGGCTGCTAAAGTATGCTGCAATTACATGCTAAGAAGGCTGCAATCACACGCTAAGACGGCTGCAATCACACGCTAAGAAGGCTGCTAAAGTATGCTGCAATTACATGCTAAGAAGGCTGCAATCACACGCTAAGAAGGCTGCAATCACACGCTAAGAAGGCTGCAATCACATGCTAAGAATGCTGCGATCACACGCTAAGAAGGCTGCGATCACACGCTAAGAAGGCTGCAATCACATGCTAAGAATGCTGCAATCACACGCTAAGAAGGCTGCAATCACACGCTAAGAAGGCTGCAATCACATGCTAAGAAGGCTGCGATCACACGCTAAGAAGGCTGCGATCACACGCTAAGAAGGCTGCAATCACATGCTAAGAAGGCTGCAATCACACGCTAAGAAGGCTGCAATCACATGCTAAGAAGGCTGCTAAAGTATGCTGCAATTACATGCTAAGAAGGCTGCAATCACACGCTAAGAAGGCTGCAATCACATGCTAAGAAGGCTGCTAAAGTATGCTGCAATTACATGCTAAGAAGGCTGCAATCACACGCTAAGAAGGCTGCAATCACATGCTAAGAAGGCTGCTAAAGTATGCTGCAATTACATGCTAAGAAGGCTGCAATCACACGCTAAGACGGCTGCAATCACACGCTAAGAAGGCTGCAATCACACGCTAAGAAGGCTGCGATCACACGCTAAGAAGGCTGCAATCACACGCTAAGAAGGCTGCTAAAGTATGCTGCAATTAGGGGCACTCACCTTTTGTTTATATTTGCTATCCTTCTTTGTGTGGACATTGTTGATTGTCATGTTCGGATGTACTTTGTGGACGCCGTCTGCTGCTCCACA
Organism: Entelurus aequoreus; assembly: GCF_033978785.1. Lineage (NCBI taxonomy): Eukaryota > Metazoa > Chordata > Actinopteri > Syngnathiformes > Syngnathidae > Entelurus > Entelurus aequoreus. Next base: position 93,426,585 of record NC_084733.1, read on the forward strand.
GTAAGTCTTTGCTGTCGTCCAGCATTGTGTTTTTGTTTACTTTGCAGCCAGTTCAGTTTTAGTTTCGTCCTGCATAGCCTGCCCTAAGCTTCAATGCCTTTTCTCACTTTTTGTTTATTTTTGGCTGAAGCATTAGACACCTTTTTACCTGCACCCTGCCTCCCGCTGTCGCCTGCATATTGTGATCACCTACAAAGCACCTGCTGCCACCTGCTGACATGGAAGAGTATTACATGGTTACTCTGCACTTTGACACTCAACAACACATCATTTGCAGACTATAATTACTGGTTTGTAAAACATATTCTTAACCCAAATAGGTGAAATGAGATCATCTCCCACGGCACACCAGCCTGTATCTCACGAGTGCCGCGGCACGGTGGTTGATAAAGACTGTTTCAATGAGTTGAGATTGCAGGCCAGACACTTTAAAAGGCGTCAGGCCGTGAAAGCATCAAGACCCTCCTCCCTTCACCATTATAAGCACTTTGTGCTCATTACTGGGCTGATACGGGATGGATTCATGTGCTCATTACTGGGCTGATACAGGATGGATTTATGGATCACACTCGCACTGCTTTGCCTCAACAAAGCAGGCAGACAAAAAGTGTGAAGGAGGAGAAGAAAGCAGTGAAGAGAACTAAGCAGCACTAACTCACTGAGGATGTGGACTAGTCAAGTGGACTATTGATGTGGACTATCAGAGTGCTGCTGGATCGACGTGACAAATAAATCACAAGAACATTTTCAGGGTGTGAAAAATAGTTTGCCTGAACTTTTTCATGCTGGAATAATTCAACTTGACAACTGTCATGTTTTGTTTTCAAGGCCGATATCAATTATTAGTAGTCGATAATGGATCTTCATTGGCAGTCAAACTTATTTGACATCAGTAATGTATCGTATTTTTTTAGCCTATAAAGCGCACTTAAAATCCTTTTTTTTCCTCAAAAACCGACAGTGCACCTTATAACCTAATGTACGGAATAGTTGTGCTTACCCACCTCGAATACATTTTATTTGGTACATGGTGTAATGATAAGTGTGATCAGTAGATGGCAGTCACACATAAGAGATACGTGTAGGCTGCAATATGATGGCAGTCACACATAAGAGATACGTGTATGCTGCAATATGATGGCAGTCACACATAAGAGATACGTGTAGACTGCAATATGATGGCAGTCACACATAAGAGATACGTGTAGACTGCAATATGATGGCAGTCACACATAAGAGATACGTGTAGACTGCAATATGATGGCAGTCACACATAAGAGATACGTGTAGACTGCAATATGATGGCAGTCACACATAAGAGATACGTGTAGACTGCAATATGATGGCAGTCACACATAAGAGATACGTGTAGACTGCAATATGATGGCAGTCACACATAAGAGATACGTGTAGACTGCAATATGATGGCAGTCACACATAAGAGATACGTGTAGACCGACGGCAAGTGTGGGAGTGGGTTCTAAAGTATGAAGTAAAGAGACGTAACTTCGTCACCTCGCCTGGTTATTGACTCCAACCCAGAATATTACACTGCACATACCTATGCTCCTTCTAAGGCTGTGCTACTGGCTGCAAAGCATTGCACTTTCAAATACAACAATGAGTAGAGAGGAGTGTTATGTGTGTATATATGTAAATAAATGAACACTGAAATTCAAGTATTTCTTTTATTTATATGTATATATATTAGGGCTGGGAATCTTTGGGTGTCCCACGATTCGATTCAAAATCGATTCTTGGGGTCACGATTCGATTCAGAATCGATTTTTTTTTTCAATTCAACACGATTCTCGATTCAAAAACGATTTTTTTTTTTTAATGAAAACAATACACAACAATACCATAATAATGCAATACAATTTCAAAACAAAACCCGACCCAGCGACATTCAGAATAGCAATAAACAGCAATTGAGAGGACACACAAACATGACACGGAACAATCTAAAAGTAGTGAGACAAAAATGAATATTATCAACAACAGTATCAATATTAAAGCTGCAAGCAGCGTTGGTCGGGTCCGCTTTTTGGCAGGTGCTAGTCCTAAGTGTCCCAATACTTTTGTCCAGTGGTAGTCCTGAGTGAGACCTACATAGAGGTTTTTGTTTCATGTCTCTAAGACGTTCCTACCGGAAGTTACAGGCAGTTTTGTCTGAGTTTTCCTCTGAGGAGCAGTTTTTTTCTCTGTTTTTTTGCAAAAAATTATGTAGAGCACAATTTTGAGTTTTGGGGTTCAGTTTTTTTTTTAGATCGCAATTTCCACCAGTTCCGATGCGTGTGAGAAGTTTGGTGAGTTTTGAAGTATTTTAAGGGGGTCAAATTACAGCTCAAAAATCAAAAATGAGTGTTTTTAGTCATTTTTTGTCTTGAAGGGGAAATTGCCAACTTCCTGTTGGTTTTCGCCCGAAGAAGTGAAATTATGAATTGTAGGTCTAAGTGAGACCTACATACAGGTTTTTGTTTCATGTCTCTACGACCTTCCTAGTGGGAGTTAGAGGCAGTTTTCTTCCTAGGGGGCGCTAGAGCGCAATTTTGATTTTTGGGGTTTGGTTTTTTGACTATGTGGGCTAGACTTCTTTTCGAATGCGTGTAAAAAATTTGGTGAGTTTTGAAGCATGTTAAGGGGGGCAAAGTAGTGCGCAACGGTGCGTAAGAATAATAATAAAACCTTACAAATACAATAGGTTCCTTTGTAACCAGTACAAAAGACTCCCTGGGGGAGTCCTTTGTACTGGTTACAGGGCGGACCCTAATTAGTAACAATTTCAACATAGCAGTGATTAAAAATCCCTCATTGATATTATCATTGCAAACAATTTTAAAAAAGAATACAAAAAATGAACAATAGTGTCGCAGTGGCTTACACTTGCATCGCATCTCATAAAGTAAATGTCTAATGATAATGTCAATGAGGGATTTTTAATCACTGCTATGTTGAAATTGTAACTAATATTCATACTGTTGTTGATAATATTCATTTTGGTTTGTTGTGTGTGGTATTTGTGTCTCCTCTCAATTGTTGTGTGTGGTGTTTGTGTCTCCTCTCAATTGTTGTGTGTGGTGTTTGTGTCTCCTCTCAATTGTTGTGTGTGGTGTTTGTGTCTCCTCTCAATTGTTGTGTTTGTTGCACTTCTGAGTGTTGCTGGGTCGGGTTTGCTTTTGGAATTGGATTGCATTGTTATGGTATTGCTGTGTATTGTTTTGTTGGATTGATTAATTTAAAAAAAAAAAAATAATAATATTTAAAAAAATACATTTAAAAAAATCGATTTTTTAAAAATGAGAATCGATTCTGAATCGCACAATGTCAGAATCGCGATTTGAATTCGAATCGATTTTTTCCCACACCCCTAATATATACATAATAAAATACATATACTGTATTTTTGTTTCGTGTCTCTTATGTGTGACTGCCATCATATTGCAGTCTACACGTATCTCTTATGTGTGACTGCCATCATATTGCAGTCTACACGTATCTCTTATGTGTGACTGCCATCATATTGCAGTCTACACGTATCTCTTATGTGTGACTGCCATCATATTGCAGTCTACACGTATCTCTTATGTGTGACTGCCATCATATTGCAGTCTACACGTATCTCTTATGTGTGACTGCCATCATATTGCAGTCTACACGTATCTCTTATGTGTGACTGCCATCATATTGCAGTCT